>NC_092051.1:13300125-13604844 GCF_003086295.3 Arachis hypogaea
ATATCTGCCATACAGGATAAGAATGAAAAAAGGGCTGAGGAGTACTGCCATGACTGGTTGACGATGGATGCCTATAGGAGGACTTACTATTTCAATGTCAATCCAGTAAAAGGACATGATCTATGAGAAAAAATACCACATCCTGCACCTGTCCCACCCCCATTTAAACAGAAACCTGGAAGACCAACAAAAAAAAGAAGAAGAGAGAAGGATGAACAGCCAACTGGGTCAAAGACAAAGATGAAAAGAAAGTACAACCCAATCATATGCATGTTCTGTGGTGAGGTTGGCCACAACAAAAGAAGCTGTGCAAAGAAGAAAGCTTTTGATGCTGAGGAAAATGCTAGGCAGATGCAGCTGCAACTGGCAGCTACTGCTCTTGCTGCAGATGGAGCTGACCCTGAGGTGAATGATGTCCCTCTAGAACATGATACTGCTCCAGAAGCAATAACACCTCTGCCTTCACTTCCAGCACCGATCCAACCCCCTACAGAGATTGACATCAGCCAATCTGAGAGCATTCCACCAACCCAATCCACACCCCAGGTATAATCACTGTTGCAGTCTAAAAGCTACACCTATGTTTTATAAACTAACAACTGTTTTTGGTATTGGCTTATATAGGACGAAGTTGCAGCCAGGCCATCTAAATTACAGGTGATTAAAGCGAAAGCAAGAGCTAGATCCTTCCCTACACTTACTGCATCTGCACCAGTGGCAATCTCGGCTGAGACCATCAATGGGACAAGTTCTGCGACTGCTAAGAAGCTGACCAACTTTATGACTTTCGTGCCTAATCCAGGCTTCAAGTACCCTAGGAGGAATGATAAACCACATTGATGACAAAGCAATGTTCTTGGGCTGCTTTAGTTTTTTTTGTATAAGGCAAATGAAGTAACATTTTGTGGTTATTGTAATCTAATACTTGTGATAGCCCTTCTCTTTTGGTGTAGTCTTCATTTTTAGGATTGGATACCTTATGAATTCTGGTACTTATCTTGCAGACAATGTGACTATTAGCCTTGAATGTCATATGACTATTACCTTATGAATGTGATATGACTATTAGCCTTGAATGTGATATGACTATTACCTTATGAACTGTGGTACTTATCACAATGCTATGACTACTTAGTTTGATTACTTATCCTGTTAATGGCTTAATCTTATAGCAACAGTGATATTGATTTATTTGCAATATTCCACAATGCCAGTAATTGAGACTTGGGAGTTAACCTTAAACAGCACTAATCAAAAGTCTATTCTCATTCAATCAAACGAAATCAATACACCATTACATTTCAACATGATTTTGTCTACTTACAACTACATATCAAACAGCAAATGCTCACATTAATCATAACTATCACAAACATGAAAATTACTAGCAGTTTCAAATATCTAACTTCAGCTTCCAAGCTACCCATTCTCCATGCCTTCTTCACCCTCCATTCATCATACTCACTTTCAACCTGCAGTTCAGTTTTGGAATCTTCCTTCGCACCTGCTTCAATCACTGCTTCACACTCATCAGCATCAACCACCACTTAAAGTAATTACAGTGACTGCCCTTCTGCAAATTTAAAAATCAGACAAGAATACAATGAGTCACACCCAATAACACAGAAATTAGTAGATAATTAGTCAATAAATTAATTTTTAATAAGGAGGATTAGAAATGTAAATATTATATTAAATTAGGGTAGAGCTCATCGAAACGAGAATTTTGACACTAATTTCGAGAAAATCGGTCCAAGATTGAACCGAACGGGCCGAACCGGGCCCAAACCGGGCCCGTGGGCCCAACCAGCCCATCACTTAAGAAGACCGAAGCCTTCTCTTTTCTTTCATTCAGCGTAAATGAAGCTTTCAGCTTCCAGGGAGAGGAGAAATGAGAAAAGCTCCTGAAACCCTTACATTAATTTCCGATCTTCGTAACTTCTCCGTCCGAGCTCCGATCGCCGCACCGTTTACGGCCACGCGTTCATCGCGTCGAGCTCTACATTTCTATCGGAACAATTTCATAGGTAAGCCCTTAAATATTCTCAGCCACTCTTTTCCCCCAATTTTCAAGTTTTGAGAAGGGGTATTGAATTTCTTTGATTTTTGATGTTTTAGGATCCAATTAGCTTGAGGAAAACGTTCACTCTTGCTTATGTGAAGCTTGGGTAAGGTGAGGATATGATAATTCTATTTTATTTTCATTGAATTTGAGCTTTGAGTATTAAATTAGATATATATGTGTTATGAATGTGTATTAGGTTATGAATAAATAATTGGAGCTTGGAATTGTGGATATTGGAACTTGGAGGAAGCTGAGCCTAGTGTTTATTAAATTTTGAAAGGGCTGTGTTTGTTTTGGAAGGGCTGTGTTTATTATAATTAAAGTGCCTTAATCGTTACGTGGGAATCGGCCAAGGTATGGTTTAGGTTTCTTGCATTTAATATATAATGTTCTGTGAAAACTTAGGCTAGATGACCATAGGATAAGTTGGAATGCAGGTGTATATTTAATGTTTAGTAATGGGTTGATAAATATGCTTGGTTTGGTTTGGTGATTTGTTTGTAAGATGATATTGGTTGCTAGTTGGATCTTTGAAAGGATATGTGATTGAATTGTTGATTATATGGCTATATTTTGGTTTGGTTGAATGATGATTGATGGAAAGACATGGAGCTTGTTAAGGATTATTGTTGGTAATTTGGATTGGTGGTAATAGGTTTGAAAATAATTGGAATGGAAATTTTGAATGAAAAATGAGGTATTTTATGTTAAAAGCCTAGGATTTGTGAACTATGATTTTTAGTTGAATTTTGGTCGTTGGATTTGAATATTGTATGAGTATAATTGTTGATCTGAGGTAGATTTATTGTGGTGATTGTAATGATGTGAGGAAGGGTATGTTGAATTGAAAAGAATGCAGGTTTGGACCCGAAAAGGGTGGCAAAGTCCGAGTTTTAGAGGAGATGCTGCCGAAATTTTATAAAAATTAGAGATTTCGTTTATATGATTATTTAAAAAGATTTAGATTCAAAGGTTATATGGTTTGATTTTGAGTTATTAAGAAAATGAGCATGTTTTAAGTTTGATTCATTTAGAAAAGAATGAATTACGTTTTGAATTGGAACTATTGATGGACGGAATGGGAGGTGTAATAATGAAAGATAAAGATTGAATATGATTGATGTATGATGATGAATGAGATGCGATTGAAAATGATGTGGATGTTGATGAATTATAATTGAATTATTTATGTGGCTTGAATAATTTAATGATCTGAGATACGAGGTTCCCTGGATTAAGTGCCGTGGCTTGCCACCACGTGTACCAGGTTGAAAACTCGATACTCTGTTGACCCTACGACGTAAGTGTGACCGGGCACTATATAAATTCCCGGGAATGTTACCCCCATTGAGTAATATTGATTATTTGAGATAAAGCTATGCATAGACTCTTGGGGATGCACGTCGGGGGACAGTCTAAGGACAATTCAGACTTGTCGGGTTGGCTGGATAACCGACAGATGAGCCTCATCAGCCATAGGACAGGCATGCATCATATGCATAATACTTGAATTACTTGCTTGTGTCTTAATTGGGTGTGCCTATATGTATTTGCCATGTTAAATGTGTATTTGTTACTTGCAGTAATTGTAACCTTCTTGTGCTTGTCTTTATCTGTCTATTTGTCTGTGAAAATCCATGATGGAGTTGGAGGTATGGAGGAATGGCAGTATGGTACTTAGATTTAAGGTTAAGTTAAGCTAGGTTTAAATATTCTTAGAAAACCACCTCTTATGGCTCCTGTTTAATACTTTAAGCTCTATAATCTAAGTGTCGGCGTCCTAGGATTGCCTCTGGCATTCCCAGGACCTTATATATTATGTGTGTGGCACCTTTACCATACTGAGAACCTCCAGTTCTCATTCCATACTATGTTGTTGTTTTTCAGATGCAGGTCGAGAGACACCTCGTTAGGCGTCTGGACTCTTGAAGCGGAGTGGTTACTGGGTAGTTTTATTGTACAGTGATAAATATATATGTACTTAGCTTTCTCTCTGCATAACTTGTTCTTTTTGATCCTCTTAGAGGTTTATGAAGAGGCAGGATTGTGTATATGTACTTTTGGGTTTTTTTGATATGTATGTATATATGTGTAAATATTCTCCGGCCAGTCTTGACTTCGCAGGCTGAGTTAGGAGCTTGTTATTTTGTATCTTTGGCACTCTTTTCCTACTTCTGTTATCTTATGTTTGACAGTTACGGTTTTCTTAGCACGCAAGTTAACTCGTTCCTTGAGCGTTGCGCTTTTATCTCACGATTTTTATTTCCCCTATTCTTCAAGGCTCCTAGCATATTATAATTCCTCTGCTATTATATGTACTCATTTTATTTTAGAGGTCGTAATACCACATCACCTTCGTTTTACGACTTAAGCGTAAAGCTTAATGTGGTAGGGTGTTACATTAGAGTCTTCCTCCTCAATCGCATCGAAGCACTGGAACCGTTACTCTCGTGTGACCGAAGTGATACCCCATTACTACGACATCCATTTCCTGTCTCCATCCTTCCAGCGACCCAACAATTCCAGAATGCGACTTATTTATCATCGCATTTGGGATTAGGGTTCATCAACTTGAGGGACTGATTTGATTTCTTTAAACGAACTTACCTTGTCACCAACCCCATCGTACACGCACCCAGGCACTTAACGGTACACGTCACCCGACGTTAGCCAGCTCAGCGGACGAATTAACGGAAAGACTAACGTGGTTATCTTCGACATCTTTCGGGAACGATTTTGATTAAGTTTATCATTCGGGGACTCATATGGAAAACGAGGTATCTTTCAGGGACAATTTTAAATATTAAATCTGCTAAATTTTGGCATGAATTTGATACAAATTTCTTTGTATTTAGACAGATATACTATAAATACAAAGTGTAACTGTAGTTTCAGGTATGTTATTATTTCTTTAATTTTTATACCTGTTGGACGACACTAACTTAGGGTTAGTTTGATAAAAAATTTTGAAGCACAAGCTTAGGTATGTTATTATTTTTTAAAATTTTTGTGCTTATATTTTTTAAAAGCACAACCTTCTAATTTTGCATTTAGTATATCAATAAGACTATGAACTTGTATTTACAGTTTTTAAAAGATAATAGTACTTTTAAAAGTATTTAAAGTAAAATTTTTTAAAAATAATTTATACTTATCAAAATTAAAAAATTTAATATCTAAATTTAATTCTTATATTAAATCTATTATAAATATTTATAAATTTTAAATTATTTTATCAAATACATTTGTTGTTGTTTCTACTTATTAAAAATTATTTTTAATTTAATTTATTAAATATAAATATTATAATTTTTAAAAATCTAATTTTTATAAACTATTTTTAAAAAATAAATACTTTACTAAACCAAACCTTAAGTCTCAGAGTCTTTACAAGTATTCATTCTTATTTGGCTCGTAAATTGCTACACAGGTAGAAAATTTTTTAACCTCTTAAAAATCAACTTAGTAGTTACGGTTGAACATTGTGCAAAAGAAGTGAATGAAAGAAGATCTCTTCTATCATGTCTATTATCTAGGGGTGTCAAAAATTTTCAGGAGGTGGGGATCCCCACGGGACCGCCCTGAATGGGGCTTCAATGGTGGAGAATTTTTTCTATGGGAATGAAAATGGGGAGCAAAATTCTCTCGAGATAGGCGCGGAGATCGAGCGGGGATCCCCGCCCTATCTCCGATAATTCTACGAATTTTTGAACTTACTTAATAACTCTTATTTTATTTCTAATATAAGGGTTCTTTTAATAATTTCACTCATTGAAAAATTCTAACCCTATTGTTCAAGATTTTATTTTATGGACTATGATTTGCTATGTTATATTTTTAGACTTATAATTTTGGATAAGATATATTTGTGTGTTTGTAATAATAGTTTGTAGTTTATTTTTTGTTTTTTATATTTTTTATTATAATTTCCATATAAATGTTAAACATGAAAATGGAAAATGGGGTCTCACAAAAAATGTGAAAAATGAGGATAAGGACAATTATTTTTCCATAGCAAAAAACGGGACAAAAACGAAAATTAATTATGGGAGTAAAAACGGGGAGCAGGAAGGCATCCCCCTACCGCCTTGACATCCTACTATTATCTACTCTTTCACTTCTATCTACTCTTTCACTTCTCATCTTTTAGATAATAAATTAGCTAGATACAAACTCCTTAATGATCATAGAATTTTTCATAAAAGAAAAAGGAGAGAAAAGTTGTGTGGCAGGTGTATGATCCAACAGCTTAGCGGAACATGCGGTACACGAGAGCATATGACAAGTGGCAGTGAATGATGTGCTTGTGTTTCTTACTACTTTGGGGGTGTCTCTTTTGTCTTCTTCTGTTAGTTGTTGCAACGACCCTTCCAACTTCCGAGAACAAGTTTCTGGAATCCATCACTTGATTAAAAATTAATTTCTTCTTCCTTTCTTTCTTGATATATCTAGTCAAATGAATCAATTTCACCTGACGTACGATAAGTGCAATATTTAATTTGTTTGGGAACATTATCCTTCACGAGATTAGGAGAATTATCTTTGTTCTCTTTGATTTACATTTAATTATTATGATGACTTGATTCAATTTCAGATATGATACCATATGATATACCCGTATCCTATATTTATTATAACGATGAATGAAAAAGATTCCTGCATGCTGTGACATATATATAATGAATTGGAAAATTTTTATCTCTTAAAATAAATTAAAAGTTTTGCTTTATGTTCCTAAACAAATGCAAAATAAGTATCCAAGTTAATTCAAAAAATCAAATTAGCATGACATGAAGTCGTTAATTTGTTTGTACCTAATCCATGAAGACGTTAGTTAAAAAGTGATGTGATTAAAGAAGCTAGAAAGTGGTCGTATTTAATATTAGTGACAGTTAAAAGCGGTTGAATAGGAATATTCCGCATGGCTCATAATCTTCAACTGCGCGTGCCAGTGCAAGCAGGGCTAGGATATTATTATGGAAAAGTCTAGGAGATCAGTAACTTTTTCAAATTCTGACCAGCATGTAATTATGCAAAGAAAAGTGAGTCATTGGATGAAATCTCACACCATTAAAATCATCATTGATAGCTATTTGAAAGGTACAAATCACAAAAGTTGTTACCCTACTACTCCTCTATTATTATTATTATTATCTTCCTATAAAGTTGTACGGTCTATTTAGGTATAGTAGTTTCTTTCAGTTGAGGACTGGGGAAATTTCTCGTTTAACAACTAACACCTGTGAAGTGTGTGTAGTAACGTACGTGGACAGTGTTAGTTTTATGGATAAAACGGTTTTTGATGGTCGGCGTAGCTGTCACATCCCAAAATGGAGTGTAACTGAAAAATCTAAAATCAAAATCAGAAAAAGTGATCTTATCTATCTGGTCGGTATCTTACTTTGGTTTCAACTTCCCAACTTCCACCAACTGTCTCATGCCGACCGTAATCTAAATTCTAAACCTAGTATATTCCCTCCACATACAAACAAGAAAATGAAAATAAAACACACACACGCACACAATTCTTTTCTTTTCTTTTTTTAACAGTTAAAATTCAAGTACTGTCGACTTCACAAGAGTCGTTAGATGAAAATTTAGTCAAATCAATCAAATTATCTAACGACTCTCAATTATCAACTTTCCGTGAAGTCGTAAGATTCCACCTTTTTTAATTTGTAGTAATACAATAGTTTTTCTCCTACTGTGTTTTTCCAAAACAAAATTGGTCAAATATCAGTATTTGAATGATACATAATAATAGATTTTTTTATTATTCACAATAATAGAATTTCAATTTATTTAAAAATCAGTTATTATAATTTAAAAACATTAGCTTGTTTTTGAAATAATAAAAAATATTATATGTACACTAAAATTTAATCATTAATTCAGTTATAATATATTTTTATATATTTATGTATATTGATCACACATTTTTTTAATTATACTATAGTATACGGACAAGGTGTTTTACATGGAAACATATACAAAAATATATAAAATATTTTTTTAAATAAAAATATACATAAATAAGTTTTGTTATAAAAATTCTATAAAATTAATTAAATTTAGAGTTTAACTATTTTTAATATTAAAAAAATAATAAAATCAATAAATAATAATTTTACTTATTTTGTAAAGTATAATAATTACTCATTATAGTAGTAATATATCCTAAAAATAACTACTGTTTGACAAAACTAGCAAAATACTAATAAATCATTCAAAAATCTTAAAATACTCTTGTCAAAATCATCTTCCCCACCACCATCATCAAATCCATCTTTAATATTAGAAGAGACAACACTTTCTCCACCTCTCTAATCTCTAATTGTTTACCGCCGCTGCCACCACCGCCCAAAGCAGCAAGAAAGTCACCATCATGAGGATGAACCAACGGATTTTTCCTTCAGAGTTTAAGTTTGTTTGGACGTTATTTTTGAAAATTATCTTTTTTTTAAATGATATTTTTTTAAAAAAATCTTTTACAAAAATAAAAATGATCTTATATTTAGATATTTTATATAAAAAGATTTTTTTATTTATCAATTATATTTGAGTAAAATAAAATAAAAGTACATTTTTTGTTCTTTTTTTTTTGCCAAACACTCTAAAAAAACTTTTTTCATTAAAAAAAAAAGTTATCGATTTAACGAGACCTAAACAAGCACAAAATATCAATATCAAAATCACTTCAATTAGTGTTAACTCTAGAGAAAACTCGTTTTGTACCCCATGTATTTAGAAATAACTTTGAAGGTAGCCTTCAAATTCGTTCAATGAATCACTTCTTGACTAATTTCAACACATCCGCAACAAGATTTAAAGAACCCGTCACAAGGACTTTTGTGTCATCAACCACACAATTTTGTCAGTTAGAAAATTACTTATCCCTCCATTATAGGAATAGGACATTAAGACATTTCAAAACTGTTAAGAAATCAAATCCATGAAATCTGGCGAATAAATCAAGTTACAATATTCATCATTTAACATATCCGAGCATAAAATATGGAAATCAAATTATTTCTGTGTAACAATTTCTTGTCATTATTTCTTTGAATATATTGGTATCTCAAATAAAAATAAAATAAAACCAACTTGACTGGATCGAGTAGTTAATTCATTTGTGGGTTTAATAAGTGTGAGAGTTTTGAATCCCACTTTATATATCTAGAACCCATTGACTATTTTCTTGACAACTGCTGCATCAAGTGAGGGACAAAAAAAAAAAAGAAAAAGAAAGTGGTGAAATCTTTCCTTTGAAAAGCTTATGGCATGATATGATTGTGATTCTAATAATGATTCACTCAAGCTTGCCATAACATAAATATATTCCTACAAATCCTTATTATGTTGGAATATAGGGTGACTATGGTTTCTGTAATTAATTGCAATATTTAATTTGGTTGATCCTCTAATTAAGTATATATATACAACAGCATAGTCTACCATTCTTCACAAACCAATCAAAACCAAATATCAACACCATTTCAATAACAATGGCTCCCCCAAATGAAGCAACCTTGAACCCCAGCTACTCATTTGAAAATGTTTTTGATCTCTCTGATGCAAAGTTTTACGTCAAAGGATTCCCACTTCTCACTCAAGTCCCTCACAATGTTTCTTTCACTCCATTCTCTTCAAAATCCCATTCCTCTGATGATGCACCACCTTCACTACTTAACCGTGTTCTTGCTGCTTCTCACAGAGGTGGATTCCTCGGATTCTCACACTCTGATCCCTCTGATAGGTTGATGAACTCCTTGGGAAGTTTCACTGATAGAAACTTTCTAAGCATATTCAGGTTCAAGACATGGTGGTCAACCCAGTGGGTTGGAACCTCTGGCTCTGATCTTCAGATGGAAACTCAATGGGTTCTGCTTCATGTTCCTGAGCTCAACTCCTATGTTGTCATCATTCCAATCATTGAAGCAAGTTTCAGGTCTGCACTTCACCCTGGCTCTGATGGACACATCATGATTTGTGCAGAGAGTGGTTCTACAAAAGTGAAAGCTTCAAGCTTTGATGCAATTGCTTACATTCACTTTTCTGAGAATCCTTACACTTTGATGAAGGAGGCTTTCTCTGCTCTGAGGGTTCATCTCAACACTTTTAAGCTCTTGGAGGAGAAGAATCTTCCTTCCCTTGTTGACAAGTTTGGTTGGTGCACTTGGGATGCTTTTTACTTAACCGTGCAACCAATTGGTATATGGCATGGTTTGAAGGATTTCGCGGATGCTGGCGTGTCGCCCAGGTTTCTTATTATTGATGATGGATGGCAGAGTATTAATTTAGATGGTGGTGATCCTAAAGAGGATGCAAAAAATCTCATTCTCTGTGGTGATCAAATGAATGCAAGGCTTCATAGGCTTGATGAATGTGGAAAGTTTAGAAGATACAAATCAGGACAATTCTTGGGTCCTAATCCTCCTCCTTTTGATCCGAACAACGCGAAATTGTTGATAGGAAAGGGTATTGAGCTTGAACATTTGAACAGGGATAAGGAAGCTGCAAAGAACACTCAAAGCTCTGAATTGGGTCTAATTGAATCCAAGATTCAGACAGTGAAAGGAGAGATTGATGTTCTGTTTGGAGGTGCAGAACAAATTGAAAAGAAAGATTGTGGAAGCTCTTGTTCTTGTAAAGAAGAAGAAGAGTATGGAATGAAGGCTTTCACCAAAGATTTAAGGACTAAGTTTAAAGGTTTGGATAATATTTATGTATGGCATGCACTTTGTGGTGCATGGGGTGGTGTTAGGCCAGGAGCTACAACCCTTAATTCCAAACTTGTCCCTTGCAAACTCTCACCGGGACTTGATGGAACAATGCATGATCTCGCTGTGGTTAGAATCGTTGAAGGTTCCATTGGTCTTGTTCATCCTGATCATGCCAGTGACTTTTATGATTCCATGCACTCTTATCTTGCTCAATCTGGTGTTACAGGAGTCAAAGTTGATGTTATTCATGTGAGTATAAATAGTACTTATCATACTTTATTCAACCAAGTATTTTGTTGTAAACTAACTTATTTTTCTATAACTTCAGTGTCTTGAATATGTGTCTGATGAATATGGAGGCAGAGTTGAGCTTGCAAAGGCTTATTATGATGGATTGACAAATTCTATGGCCAAGAATTTCAATGGAAGTGGACTCATTGCTAGCATGCAACAGTGCAATGACTTTTTCTTCTTGGGAACAAAGCAAGTTTCCATGGGAAGAGCTGGTAATTAATTCATTAATTAAGCACTGCATGTTTGTTTTATTATTATGATAAAACATCATTTGTTTTTTTTATTCAGGCGATGATTTTTGGTTCCAAGATCCAAATGGTGACCCTATGGGAGTGTTCTGGCTTCAAGGGGTGCACATGATTCATTGTTCATACAACAGTTTGTGGATGTCACAAATGATTCTACCAGATTGGGACATGTTTCAATCAAACCATGTTTGTGCCAAATTCCATGCAGCTTCTAGGGCCATTTGTGGTGGTCCAATCTATTTGAGTGACCATGTAGGTTCCCATGATTTTGATCTCATTAAGAAGCTTGTTTTCCCTGATGGCACCATACCCAAGTGTATACACTTCCTTCTTCCTACCAGAGACTGTCTCTTCAAAAATCCTCTTTTTGACCATAAAACTGTTCTCAAAATTTGGAACTTAAACAAGGTACCTAACCATCTATATTATTATCTCTTTCTGATTCTTTCGAAACTCACGTATATTTGTCTTTATGTTAAGAATCATTAGATGATCTAATATGTTTGACTAAGTTATTATCTAACGATTTTCAACTATCAACTTCATTTAGTTGGCACCTTATGGAGTACCTTATGATATAAATTTTAATGTTTATGCAACAGTATGGAGGAGTTATTGGTACTTTCAATTGCCAAGGGGCTGGTTGGGATCCTAAAGAGCACAGGTTAAGGGGTTATCCTGAATGTTACAAGTCAATAGATGGTTCAGTTCATGTGAATGAAGTTGAGTGGGATCAGAATGACGAAACTGCCCCCATGGGTGAGGCAGAGGAGTATGTAGTGTACCTTAACCAAGCTCAAGAACTTGCTTTGATGACTCCTAATTCTGAACCAATTGAATTTACCATCCAACCTTCCAGCTTTGAGCTCTATAGCTTTGTGCCAATAACAAAGGTAGGTGGCACTGGCAGCATCAAATTTGCACCAATTGGACTAACAAATATGCTCAATAATGGAGGTGTAATTCAAGAAGTGGAATATGTTGAGGGTGTTGCTATGCTTAAGGTTAAGGGTGATGGCCAATTTTTGGCTTACTCAAGTGAACCTCCAAAGAAGTTCCAAGTGAATGGTTCTGATGTGGATTTTGAGTGGCTTCCTAATGGCAAATTGATGGTTAACCTTTCTTGGATTCAAGAGGATAATGGTGTTTCTGATTTAGCAATTTTTTTTTAATTTTTATTTTATAGGATTGTGAAATGGAGTTTCTAATTTTCTTATTTTATAGTAATTTTTTTTATTTAGCATTTTTAGCTTAGTCTTGAATTTTGGTTTTGCATAATAATCAATATTGTTCATAATTTGAGATTGGTGTTATATTAAAACCATTCTCTTATGGCAGGTTTTTTTAATTGCTTAATATAAATTTACTTTCTTTTTTTTATCCGTTTATTTTTACATTATTTCTGCATTTGTTGTTTTCTTCACATAAATTAAACAGTAAAATTGAACTGAATAAAAATAGTATATTTTACCATTTGATTTAAAAATTCTTTTTTCTAGCAGTATATTTTACTATTTTAGTATCAAATCTTCAATTATGATGTACATACTTTTTCCTTTTATTTCCTCCATATAATATCTCCTCGCTCCTAATTTAGGTCACTGGTATGCATAAGTATACATAAGTGGCCAGGATATATTTTTATTACAAATTTACAATGCATATGAATATGATTACAATGCATGTCAATACTTTGATTTTTCTTAATCAACTTATTTAGAAAAATGGTAAAATATATTTTTTATTCTTAAAGTTTGTTAAAAGTTTTAAAAATATCTCTAAGTTTTATTTTGTTTTAATTTTATTTCAAAAGTTTTCGATTTACATCAAATATACTCCTAGTGACTATTTTTTTTAAAAGATCAATTTAACAACAATTTTATAAACACAACCTTCAACACACGCAAATTTGACATACTTGTCATGCGTTATTGCTGGATTGGTTCTAAATTTTCTGAAAATTTTGCGATATATTTGATGCAAATAAAAGGTTTTAAGAACAAAATTAAAATAAAATAAAATTTAGATATATTTTAAAAATTTTTGATAAATTTTATGGATAAAAAATTATGCTTTATTCATTTTTTTGTGTGGGTCTTGATACTTTATCCTTTGAAAAAATGATATTTCGTCCCTTTTGGGCTGAACGTATAACTGTTTTTAGTCTAGTTCTTGTTGGCCTTCTCTTATTAATCGAAAAACTATCTTTAGGATCACGGTTTTTTTTTTTTGTCTTTTATACACACAAGATTCACAACACACCCACACAAGACACAACTCACTCACACACACCCACACTATACTACACTACATGAGTTCTTTTTTCCACCGGAGGGATTTGAACCTCGATGTAGTTGTTTGGGAGGCATATAAGATGCCACTTAGACCAAGCCTCCAACCACTCTTTAGGATCAGGTTTAGTGAAGTATCCTCGAGTAAATAATGGGCCTTTACTTGTGGTATTGTTTGGTAACCCAAAATGAAATCAGCATTCTTGGCCGAAGATTAAAATGTGCCCAAGACCAAAAAAAAAAATGTTCTAAAAACAAAGTTATGATGTGAGAAGATCACATTTCATGATGAGTTAGTATTTTCCAAGAAATTGTTGTGGAAAAAGATTTGGAGTAAATAAGAATTTCTCTTATCTAATGACAAATTGGTCACTAAAAGCCATGAATCTTCATCATTTTCTCATTTCAAGTGGGACTCACAACAGACTAACGGAATGATGCACCTTTAATGCCCAATAATGAGTCAAACTTGCCAAATTGTATTTGCCATCATTTCATTGCTAGTAGTTAAAACAAAATCAGAATTATTTTAGTAAAGTAGAAAACCTAGTATAATATATCCCGCATATCACACAGGCAATATATTAATATTAACGATCTCTACATTCCATTTATCCTTTATCATTAAAGTTCTTTTTAGCATATTATCACGCCAATATATACTATATTAGAATATCATCTGAAAATTTATAAAATGTACTCCAGGAACATGTGGGATCTCTCATATCATTGAAGATATTTAATCATCAGTTTTGGAATTAATCTAAACCCACTTAATTGATTCAAATATTGTTGACTACACGCAAATAAATATGGATAACCACGTGATTAAACTTCAATTATATATAGTAACTTCCCAGATGGTTAATTAGCGCATATGAATAGAAAATATAAAAATATTATCTCCAAGGGGAAAGAAGACACTGAAGGTATCGGTGGTGGGGTTTGCTGATTCGATTCCAAATATATACTCTCAATATAAAAAAGATATTGTTACGAACATGTAGTATTTATTTAGTGTAAAAATTTTCGGAACTTTGTCTCTTTCTATTTGACTCCCACCACGGTGTCACCATTTGCAGACAAATATACAAATATATAAATCATTATCCTATTTATTATAGGTTGCGCTATATGTGTATGTGTGGTTTAGAATTTGAACACACATGCAGAACAAAGCCAAAACCAAATTCAAATGCTTTCTATTTTTTACTGTTGGTTTTGAATATTCATTTAGTGGCCAATTATTGGATGAGTTGAGATTATTATTATTATTATTATTATTATTATTATTATTAACAAATTACAATTACTAGTTAGTGCTAAGAAGTAAGAAGGAAGAAGCCAAAGGGAAGCTTCTCTTTAGAACAATCACGAGTTTGATTTACACTAAATGCCGTAACTTCTTTTCCTTAAATTACGTCAAATTCTAGAAGGTCTACTGTTAATTCTCACATATATATTGAGAGAGAGAGGATTACGTTAACAAATTTAGAGCACGATTGAGAGAGCGAGAGAGGGTGGGAAACACTTGGGGGTAGAAGGATAGGTCAGGGTAAAGATCATTGTGTTTGGAACCGAGAAGAGTATCGACGATTAGAGCATGATTCATTCTCAATTTTTGTGGATAATCTTCCAGAAGACATTTTTAAGAGGGAGCTGTTCCAATTGTTCAATTGGACAGGACGCATAAACGACATATACCTGTCAAGAAAATAAAAATATGGTGGTTTATATATCTTTGCGTTCATACGATATACTACGAAAGGAGTAGCCTTAAAAGCTATAGCAGACATGAATCGTATGCGATTGAGAGGGAAGGTTGTATTCGTGGGGGAAGCTAAATATCGAAGAACGTCTCATGTAAAGAAAATGAATAGCGTGCAGCCACGAGGTCAGTAGCCAGTAGTAGGAGAAGAGAAGCAGAAAGATTTAGTAGCCCCAACTAAAGATTTAACTAAGGAGAAAACGGTCCAAGATCCACACAAGAATGGGTGGACGAAGAAGGTGGAAGTGGGGGTGGCGAAAGACAACTTGGTCTGGTTGCAGAGAAGCCTAGTAGGTGGAACGACAAAAGCCATTGACTTTAGGTCTCTAAAAGAATCGATTGCGAAGAACTTTCCTCAAGTTGTTCAGGTGCGGGACATGGGAGCATATAAAGCTCTGTTGACCTTTGACAGTCTGCTGAATGCGGAGGAGGCTTACACGTTCAAAATGAATAGTCTGCTACAATTGTTTCATAGAGTATGGAGATGGGACGAGTCGGAAAAGAGTGAAACTCGAAGAGTTTGGTTGGAATGCTTCGGGATTCCTTTGCATACGTGGTTCGTGGATACTTTCAGTATAATAGGAAACCAATGGGGTGAGGTAGTCGGATGCGATGAAGTAACAGAATCGTGTCAGTCCTTTAGTGTTGGCCGTACACAAATTGACACCTGTGTATTGGATGTGATCAATGAATGGGTCCATATCACAATTGGCACTAGTGGCTTTGACGTGCTGGTAAAAGAAGTGGAACGTGAAACTCTTGGGATGAATTGTCAGACAGTTACTGTGGAAGGGGAAGCAGTTAGATGTAAACAACAGAAGAACAGATGTGCAAGGGCTTGTGATGACGCGGTTAGGTAGCTGGAAAATTTGGTAAAATCGACGAACTGTACAGACCAGGCAGCAGAAATGATAATGGAAGGACTGCGAGAGGTGGTTGAAGACAAGGATAAAGTGGGAATTTCAGAAAAAAATTTAAATGAATGGAGTTATGAATATTTAAGTCCTAATCAAATGAATTTAGTAACATTTCATCCTCTTAATGCCGGCATTCATGGTTTAGCTGAATTAGTGGGATCTGAGGGGAGTACTAAAGGGGACTCCGAATTAACGGTCTCCTGGGATTATTGTTGCAAGGCTATTAGGCTGGCTAAGGAAGTTATAAGGCCGATTACACTTATTGCTAGCCATAGGCCCATCGAAGGAAGCAATAGACGAAGTAACTTGTTGGGCCTCGAAACAAGCTACAATGAAGCCCAACATGAGGATGACACGGGAATTGCTACTGGGCTGGCTTGGGGGAGACCGGGTCAGCCTGAGGCAATGCGGCAGCGTGGAGAAGCGTCACTCACTGCTGCAGCTGCGCGGGAGACGCTTCCTGACGTGGGAGGGGTGGTTCCCAAGCTACGAACACCTCCTGGAGTAAGGGGATGCGAGGAGTCAGTGAGAAGGAGTGGCCCAAAGCAGCGGCCAGGATCCCGGATAGAAGGCGGCGGTGCTGGGTGGTCGACGGGGCCGGCGCTCCTCCTAGGAACTATACCATGCGAAATTGCTGGGGGGGTCCGAATTGGGCAGTGAGGATAAGCGAAGGAAGGCTGGTAACAGAGGAGACCGTGTAATGGAGGAAGGGTGTAGAAAGAGAACAGTGATAGGGACGGCAGAACGGGCACGAGGGATCAACGGTATAGATGTTGAACCGAATAATGGGCACTGTAACGATGATTACAATGAGAACAATGGAGGAGTTCAACAAGATGACCGTATAGCGCGTGAAATTGAAGCGGTTTGCCACCGAATCGTACCAGAGTTTCAGGAACGAAATGGATTTAGTGATGATCAGGATAGTGTGGAGAACAGAACGCCTGCAAACGACAATGAAGCCAGTGATAACGGGAGATCAAGATTGAATGAGTAGCTGCTAGAAAACAAAAGGGCTTGGGAACTGGCAAAGGAGTCAGGAGCGGAACTATATGATGAAGAAGAGGATATTATGGCAGGGCTTCAACAACAGAATGAAGAAATTGCTTTAAAAAAGAGATTGGCAAAACAGAAGGCAAAAGCTAGACGAAGCAGACCCAAAACACAAAAAAATGTGTGCAATATTTATTTAAAATGATTATTAGTTCTTGGAATGTTAGGGGGTTGAGGGGTGACGGAAAGATGAGAATGGTAAAGGACTTGAAGAGAAAATATAGTTTAAACATGCTAGGCTTGGTAGAGACTAAAAGACCATCAGTGAATAGATTTGATGTTTCAAAAATATGGGGAGATAGTTGTGTTGGTTGGGATTATGTTGAGGCTACTGGTGCGTCTGGCGGGATGTTGCTAATATAGGATGAGGGTTTTTTTGATATTAGAAATTGTTATAAAAGTGAGAGGTGGATGTGTGTCGAAGGAGTTCTGTTGCAGAATAATTTTAATTGTGCTTTTATATTGGTTTATGGTGCACACGTCAGAGATGAGAAGCTTGTTGTGTGGGAGGAGCTGAGTTACATAGCCGGTCTATGCCAGGTCCCCTGTTGTTTCATAGGGGACTTTAATGAGATCTTACATGTTGAAGAAAGGAGAGACACCGATAGCTTATCCTTGTCGGCGGAGGATTTCAAGAACTGGGTACAAGACATGGGTTTAGTGGATTTGCCGATTACTGACCGCAAGTTCACTTGGTTCAAAGGACGTTCCTGTAGCCGTATTGACAGGCCCTGGTGAGTTTGGAGTGGCTAGAGAAGTTTCCAGAGACTCGATTACGAGGTGGGCCAAGGAAATTGTCAGACCATTGTCCTCTTATAGTGGAAGATAAGAGACCGAGAGATGGCCCTAAACCATTCAGAAGCCTTGACTCGTGATTTACACATGAAGGTTTCTTGAGGTTGGTAAAGGAGGAATGGAGAGGGTTACAAGACATGCAATTCACAGATAAGCTGAAGGCTTTGACAATTCCTTTGAGAAGATGGCATAAAGACAATTTTGGAGACATGGACAACAAAATTTTGAAGTTGGAGGAAGATATCAAGAAGATTGATGACACGGTGGGTGAAGGGGTTTATGATGAGATGGTAGAGGCAAGAAGGAAAGCGCTTGTGACATATTGTGTGAAGTGGTATGTAAGGAAAGAACTACACTGGAAGCAGATGTCGCGCTCAAGACATGCCAGGGACATAGATAAAAACACGAGGTACTTCCACAGCATAGCTTCGGCGAGAAGGAGGAACAATAGGGTTGATGCATTGGTCATTAATGGAAGATTGATGAGGAATCAAGCTAGAATCAAGGTTGCGATTAGGGACTTCTACAAGGACTTGTATCATCAGGAGAAGTTGCCGTTGGTGGGGTTTAGAGATGGGCTGGTGGAGAAGATCGGTGAGGATGATGCCTTGGCTTTGGAGATACAGCCGACCGCTGAGGAGGTTAGAGAAGCAGTGTGGGACTGTGATTCATCCAAGGCTCCTGGGAGTGACGGCTACAACATGAACTTCATAAAGAAGTGTTGGGATGAAATTGGTTCTGAATTCACGGGAGCGGTGTTGGGCTTCTTCCAGTCCTCCAGATTACCGGCAGATGCTAATCTCACTTGGGTTGCATTGGCTCCTAAGTTTACTGGAGCAAAAGAAATCAAAGACCTTAGGCCTATTAGTATGGTCAGGTGTGTATACAAAGTCATTTCGAAGATGCTGGTTAGGAGAATGCGACCAATAATGCCTCGGCTTGTAGGTGAGACACAGAGTGCTTTTGTTAAGGGTCGGAAAATCCATGACGGGGCTCTTATTGCTTGCGAAACTGTTCAATGGCTCAAAATGAGAAAAAAAGAAGCGGCGATAATAAAGTTAGATTTTCAGAAGGCATATGATAGAGTCAGGTGGAGCTTCGTGGATCTTGTTTTACAGAAAATGGGGTTTGGAAGAAGGTGGAGGGGTGGGTTATGGAGTGTGTCAGTACTTGCTCCATGTCAGTTTTGATAAACGGTTCGCCCTCTAAGCCATTTAAGATGGAAAGGGGTCTACGACAAGGTGACCTGCTGTCTCCTTTTCTGTTTGTCCTTGTTGTTGATGTGCTACATAGGATGCTTGGGGAGGTGGTTAGAAACGGACGCATATCTCCATTCCTGATAGGTAGAGAGCAGGTTGAGCTGTCACATCTCCAGTTTGCGGATGACACCATTCTGTTCTGTCCCCCAGAGGAAGAGACAGTTAAGAACTACAGGAGGATCCTTCGCTGTTTTGAGTTGATGCCAGGGCTAAGCATCAACTTTGATAAATCTAGCTTGATTCCTATTAATTGTGATGCTCAATGGGTACATCGTATGTGCTGCGTACTAGGTTGCAAGGAAGCCTCCCTTCCAGTAAAATACTTGGGGATTTCACTAGGAGCTAATCCAAGGTTTGTTAAGACTTGGAAGCCAATTATTGACAAAGTGGAGGAAAAACTTAGCCTTTGGAAAGCCAAAGTTCTTAATAAAGCCGGTAAGTTGGTGCTCATTAAATCTGTACTAAATAGCCTCCCTGTATATTATTTGAGCCTGTATAAGATGCCAAAGGCTATTGTGGAGAAGCTTATTTCCTTACAGAGAAGATTTCTATGGAGTAAGAAGGATGGTAGGAATGGTATGGCGTTAATCAAGTGGGAGGTGGTGCAGGCGCCCAAAAAGCTTGGTGGGTTGGGTGTCGGGGATGCCATGTTGCGAAACATAGCCCTTCTTTTTAAGTGGTGGTGGCGGTTTTCAAAGGAGGATCGTCCGCTATGGAAGAAGGTGGTTTGTGCTTGTAATAACCTAAACCCAAATGTGTTGTTGTCCTCTCAGTTCTTACCTATCAAGGGGGTCCTTGGAAGGACATCTGCTAGTTACAATTCAAGAATCAGCAAGTAAGACAGAAGATGATTACTGGGTTGGCTATGGAAGTGGGTGATGGAAGAGGGACTCGGTTCTGGGAGGATGTCTGGCTGCGTGGTGGTGCTCTGAAAGATCAGTTTCCGAGACTTTTATTAGTTTCAAACCCAAGAGGATCCTTTATACGGGATTGCAGGTTTTGGGATGGGACTGAGTGGATATGGAACTTCCATTTGAGGCGAGAGCTTTTCTAATGGGAGTTGGATCTAGTGTACCAGCTGCATGAGGTATTAAGGCTGGTCAAATTGGATTATGGCAGTGAGGATAGAGTTGTATGAAAATTTGATAAACAATGGATCTTTTCTACTAACTCTTTTATGCAGGTAATACAAGAGGACATCATCCCGGAGGATATAACAAGCTACAACTTTACAAGAACAATCTGGAAAGGTTTAGTTCCACCAAGAGTTGAACTGTTTGTCTGGTTTGTTTTGACTGGAAGAGTCAATACGAAGAAGAGGTTGAGTCGGCTGGGAATTATCCACCTGGAAGATGTTGTATGTGTATTTTGTAACAAGAGTATTGAATATGGTCACCACTTGTTCCTTGGTTGTGATTTTTCTTGGCAGGTTTGGTGTGCTTGGGTATCATTTGCGGGAAGGCTATGGTCTTGCCCGGGGACGTTGAAGGAATATTTTATAAGTTGGACTGAGCTATCAGCTAGCAAGGAGGAGTGCAAGAGGTGGTTGATGGGTTTTTGTGCGATCACCTGAAACCTCTGGCTAGAAAGGAAGAGAAGGATTTTTTAGAATAAAGGAAAAGGGGTTGCTGAGATCATTCATATGTCCTTTATGAACTATACGAAGTGGTTAGGTGTGGATCCTTTTTGTTGTTGATGGCAATGCCGGAGTTGACAATGGGTTAAGCATCACAGTTATTAGGAGTTGGCTAGATTGCTTTATGGTTTTCACTGATTCTTTTGTTAGTTTTCACTCCACTTGATGTGTTGAGCTTCTCTCTTTCAAAAAAAAATTACTTCATTGCAGGAGTTAAATTCTAAAGTGATTCTCAATTCCTTCATAAAAATTCTTAAAAGTTAAAAAAAGTTGTATCACTTATTTTTTTTTCCGAGTTAATCATCACAACTTGAGTTATTTGACACATATTTTTTTATGATATTTTAGTTTTAACGTTAAATATTTAAAAGAACATTGATCCGTCACCTTATAACTCGGTTTTTATTGTGCATTATAAGTTATAACTCGGCCTTAATTATCATTCATTCTATAACCGACACCTTTATTACCAACTTAATGACCATTATTCTGACTTAATGATCAATAGTAATACCATTAACTCTATTCATCAATTCTATGCCTATAAAAGGCACCAATTTCTATATACATTATAGATTCTATATACATTCTAGATATATTCTAGAGATATTCTAAATATATTCTATATACATTCTATATTCATAGAATTATTATAATATACAACATATGATAACTTTTATTTCATGTCTTACGTTCTATATTCATAGAATTATTCTTATACCTCTTAAACACTTACTGACTTGAGTGTCGGAGTGTCTTTTGTAGGTACCCACCCCCTTGTTCTCTCCTTGCCGATGTATAACTCATCCCGACGAGAAGTTTGAAGATATTCATCGACGGACGAGCTATACACCGGCCAAACTCAGCAAGAACAATTGGCGCCGTCTGTGGGGACGAGTAAAATAATTCCTACTCCCCTTAGGTTCATAAAATTTGATTTGCATTCAATTTTTTTAACCAATCTCAACAATCTTCTTTAAGATTTTATTTAATACCACTTATCAAATTTTAATCTATCGTAACTTTTTATAAAATATGTACTTTATACATTTGAATTGCTTTACTTTTACGTATCATAATCTTTCAGATATCATAATCGATCAATGAACCAATCCGAGAATAAACTCGGCTTTCAATCAATCTAAGAACAAACTCGATTTTCAATCAATCCGAGCACAAACTCATCAATTTTGCTTACTTTTTCAAAGTTTTCTATTTACACAAGTAAAATTATATATTTTATTCAATATACTTTTGCATTTATATTTTGTGTAACTAATATTTATTGATTTATTAGTTATATTTAAACCTCAATATATGTTCTATACAATAATGACATATAACAACCCTGCCAATTGCATTTTTATTTTATTATCTATTATATTCTTATTGCTTAATGATTTCATTTATACAATTAAATGACAGTAATGATGAGTTTAAATCTTAAAATTGGATTCTATCAAAAATTAATTATATATCAATTGTATATAACTGTTATACTATTCACTTTATGCTATTAAATTTTATATTACTATTTGTTTAATGTAGAAAATTAAACAGGCAATTTACTATTATTACACAAGGAATATCCCTCGTCATACTGTAACTGCTAGAAACATTATACTAAATGTATAATTCAAATACTGTTATCTTATTGCTTTATTATCAAATTAAAGCAAGAACAATTGGCGCCGTCTGTGGGGAGCGAGTAAAATAATTTCTACTCCTCTCAGGTTCATAAAATTTGAATTACATTCAAATTTTTGAACCAATTTCAACAATCTTGTTTAAGATTTTATTTAATACATTTTATCAAATTTTAATCTAACGTATCATAATATTTCACATGTTATAATCAATCCGAGAACAAACTCGCCTTTCAACCAATCCGAAAAAAAAAAAATCCAATTTTCAATCAATCCAAGTACAAACTCACCTATCAAATTTGCTAACTTTTTCAAAGTTCTTTACTTACACAAGTAAAATTATATATTTTATTCAACATACTTATGCATTTATATTTTGTGTAACTAATATTTATTGATTTATTAGTTATATTCAAACCTCAATATATGTCCTATACAATAATAACATATAACAACTATGTCAATTGCATTTTTATTTCATTATGTATTATATTCTTATTGCTTAATGATTTCATTTATTCAATTAAATGACGGTAATGATGAATTCAAATCTTAAAATTGGATTCCATCGAAAATTAATTGTATATCAATTGTATATAACTGTTACACTATTCACTTTATGCTATTAACTTTTATGTTACTGTTTGTTTAATACAAAAAGTTAAGTAAAAACACATGCAAACATTTAAAATTTACTATTATTGCACGAGAAATATCCTTCGTCATACTGTAACTGCTAGAAATATTATACTAAATGTATAATTCAATAAATGTTATCTTATTGCTTTATTATTAAATTAAAGCATATCCTACAGAACAAAATTCATATATTCACATTTGGCATGTATGACATTCATATATGTCGTCTTCTTCTCTACAATTATCAACTTTCAAGGTATATTTTTTTACTTTGAACTATTTTACTTTTACAATATACATTATTCAATATATGTTGCGACTTTATACCTATTCATTTTCTCAATTTATCTTATTCATGCCACACCTTCATTATAAATTCTAAATATTCAATAACTAATTGCTTTGAGCGAGAAATTTATCAATAAGTTGTTGTGGGCCGGAAAAATTCCCAAAACAATTAACCATTATATCTTTGGATCATACAATCGATTCCGTCAATGGATATCTATCTCTAAACTTTTCAGTTCACATACAATTAAATGCTAAAATTGTTCTTAAGCGGAAAAGTATTCCTCACACAATTATCTTGATTGAATGACTCTTATCACTCAATTATTTTTTGAATAAGTGCCGACATAATAACCCGACTAAGCTTGGGGGCTCACCATATCATTATTCACTTATCTTTTAACCGAGTTATAAATCATTTTATTTTCTAAGCTTAGCCTGGATCATATGATCGGCAGATAAAGCTTGGGGGCTATGATCCGTCACCTTATAACTCGGTTTTTATTGTGCATTATAAGTTATAACTTGGCCTTAATTATCATTCATTCTGTAACCGACACTTTTATTACCAACTTAATGACCATTATTCTGACTTAATGATCAACGGTAATACCATTAACTCTATTCATCAATTCTATGCCTATAAAAGGCACCAATTTCTATATACATTATAGATTCTATATACATTCTAAATAAATTCTAGAGACATTATAGATATATTCTATATACATTCTATATTCATAGAATTATTATAATATACAACATATATGATAACTTTTATTTTATGTCTTACATTCTATATTCATAGAATTATTCTTATAGCTCTTAAACACTTACTGACTTGAGCGTCGGAGTATCTTTTGCAGGTACCCACCCCCTTGTTCTCTCCTTGCCGACGTATAACTCATCCCGACGAGAAATTTAAAGATATTCATCGACGGACGAACTATACACCGGCCAAACTCAGCAAGAACAGATATCATTTAATTTTAATGAATCACAAAATATTTTATATCCTAAAAAAATTTATGACCATTAGAATTACACAATATCATTTCATCAAGTATATAGTGACAAAATTAAAGTGACGCTAATTTGTCTAATAATGGATGAAAAGGAGATACTAGGTCATTTAAAATGTGAGGAGTAATTTAATAAAAAAAAAAGAACGAGAAATTAATGTAGTATAATTTTTTAAATTTCGATGAAATTTAGGTGTAATTAAAATCTCGTGGACTTTTTCGATATAAATAATAATTAATTTCAAGCACTACTTTATTATTTTTTAATTAAGTGATGAGAATGATAAGTTCATTATGCTTGTGGGTCAACTGTGATTAAATTTAGCGGTAAGGTAGTGGGGTAAGAAAAATAAATAATGGAATCATGAAAAACTAAGCAATCATGAATTATATGTAACAATTTTACTATATCATTAAAATTTTCAGCTCATGACCCAGCAATAATGGAGATGTCACTAATAATAACTAAACTTAGCTGTCCATTTGTGATTTCTCTTCTCTATTTTAAATTAAACTAATTTGTTTTTTTTTTATTATTATTATTACCAACACTAACTAGTTGTTAGGTAGTGATAGGAGGGATTTATGATGATCAAGTAGGTCGTTTTGTGTGTTTGATACGATGCTAATGTGTAGGTTTTGTTTAATCAAAGCAGGTAGTAACAGACCCGGAAACAAAAAAAGAAATTAAAATATTCACTGGTACACTAAGATATATATACTACTTTCAAATTATTGTCTCATGATGGATAATAATAGTGGATCCTTCAACAATTACGTTACTCATAAAAATTAAACAAAAAAGAAAATAATTTTTTCAGAGAATAGACCCAACTAAGAAAGAAACATTAGGTTTCAGTGTTTCGTATAGTGAATTAGCAATTAGACATGCAACCGTTGTATTATTGTATTACTAGCTAATGGCGAATAAATAAACGGAAATGACATGTATGTATGTATATATAACTTGTCAAGAAATAAGGCGAGTAGCGAGACAACAAAAATTGACAAAAGAAGATTAGTGTGATTCAATTTAATGATATATAAAAGACAACAAATAAAAATTTTATTATAAAATATAATATATAAAATATGTGATAATTATTATTACCATTCTAAACATATTATTACCAAAAGAAATAGAGAGAATATGAGAGAGAGAGAGCGAGAGTATGGGGAAAACACAGTGAGGGGTAGGTCTAAGGATCATGATAAAGATTTCAGGGTTTGGAATAGAGAAGAGTATCGACAGTTGGAATCTGAATCTTTCTCCATCTCCATCTTTGTGGATAATCTCCCGGAAGATATATCAAAAAGAGAGTTATTTCAGTTGTTCAACTGGACTGGGCGCATCAATGATATTTACCTGTCCCGAAAGTGGAAAAATGGAGACATTTATATGTTTGCCTTCATCCGGTACACGACGAAAGGAGGGGCGTTGAAAGCTATAGCGAAAATGAATCGCCTGAGGCTGAGAAGTAAGATTATCTTTGTAGGCGAGGCGAAGTACAGAAGAATGTCGGGACCAATGAATGGTGACAAGGGATGACGGGAAGATCGTACACCAGACCCGTCGGCACAGCAACCACGTCGGATCATATGTGATGAAGACTCCTTGCTAACTGAGAAAGAGGGACGGACGAAGGAAATCGTAAAACCTTGCCATGGGACTGGCGAGACTAAGATGCTGGAAGCTGCCGTGGTGCCAGAAAATATTGGATGCTTACAAAGAAGCCTTATAGGGATTACGATGAAGCCGATCAATCTTAACTCCTTGAGGGATATAATAGCTAAGAATATGCCTTCTGTAGTCCAAGTTCGGGAAATAGGAGCTTTTAAAGTTCTCTTGACCTTTGATAGTGTTCTGAATGCAGACGAAGCTTACACTTTTAAGTTGAATTATCTCCTGCAAACTTTTCACAAGGTGAGAAGGTGGAACGAGTCAGAGCGTAGTGATACCAGAAGGGTGTGGCTCGAGTGTTATGGAATCCCGTTGCATGCATGGTCAGTCGACACTTTTAATTTGATAGGAGGTCAATGGGGAACAGTAGTAAGCTGTGCAAAAGAGACAGAATCGTGCAGTTCCTTCACTGTAGGTTGTGTATTGGTTGATACGGGTGTTATGGAAGTGATTCAGGAGAGGATCCATGTCTTTGTTGGTTCCGGGGGATTTGACGTCTTGGTGAAAGAGAATGGGCATGGAATGGGGGGCATGGAGGGCAGTGAGTGCTTTTTGGATAGTGGGTCCAAAACCAGTGGGATTTTGAATAGTAGCATAGCAAGTACGAGTACCGAGGGAGATAAGTGGCAGAAAAGGCGGCTGAATTCATCAAAGGGAGTCGAGCAAGATGAAGTTTCGCTAATGGCGGTGAACCTGGAGGGGCAGACGAGGAGGGCAGATTAGTAATTTCTGCTGATATTTTAAATGAGTGGGTTAAGAGCAGTGGAAATCAGAATCGTGAAAAATTAGTAACGGCTCCAAATAACAGCGGCATTCAAGGGCTTACTAATTTTGAGTGTGAAAATTGTATCAGTTACGAAGCAAATTCAGATAGAACTGTGACTGGTGATTTTTGTACGTTGCACTATGGGCTGAAAGGAATCTCATCTAATCACAAGGAAAAAATAAAAAAAGTGGGATGCACTAAGCATTGGGCCAGACATTGCTCTATGGGAAAGGAAAAAACAAAAAAAGGGGGCTGCACTAAGCATTGGGCCAGACACAGCTCTATGGGAGAGGAAGGAGGCTCTACCGGTTTGGGCCTCATCCCTTCAGCCATTGGGCTCGAACCGGGTCAGGGAAAGTGTGCCAGGCAATGCTCCAAGGCGCTCCTGAACGCGCAGCAGGATCCTTCGGGGACACCTTGCGGTGCCTTGAGGGGGAGCGCGACACCATCTTCGAGGATGCTAACGGGGAGAGACGGATGGCCTCGAATCCAGGGAGAAGACTGGGCCGCGATGACAATGACTGGGCACGGACCGGAGGCAGAGATCGTGCAGGCCATGACGGGGTGGCTGGTCCTGAGATTGACGAAGCCGCACCTCCACCCAAAGAACCGGTTGAGAAGGAGGGTCTTGAAGCTGCGTTGAGGATAGTGGAATCTGAGGCGGATGGAGACGACCACGCTGCTGTGGAAGAGGGAGAGGTTAGCGTGGCTGATGGAGATGCTGGAGTACGGGACGCAGACGGAAACCAGAGTGAACAGGGGATACGGATACCCAGTGCGTGGAGGAACAATTGTCGGAAAATAAAAAGACCTTGGAGCTGGCTTTGGAATCAGGGGCGGTGTTGTGCAACGAGGAAGATGACATCATGGCAATCCTTCAGGCTCAAAATGAAGAAATAGTACAAAAGAAGAAATTGAAGAAACAAAAGGCGAAGCTGCGGTGATGCAGACCTAAAATTAAAAGTCAGGTGTGTAAAATTAGTTCTAAATGACTTTCTGTTCTTGAAATGTTAGGGGATTACGTGGTGATGGGAAGTTGAGAATGGTGAAGGATTTAAAATATAAACATAACATGAGCTAGGTAGGCTTGGTTGAGACTAATAGACAGATTGTGACAAGGTTTGACGTGGAAAGGATTTGGGGGTGTACTGGGGCAGGGTAGGAATATGTAGGGTCAGACGGTGCATCCAGGGGGCTTTTGATGATTTGGGATGACACATTTTTTAAGATGAATAACTGCTATAAGGGGGAAAGGTGGTTATGTGTTGAAGGTGTTTTGCTAAAGAATAGTTTCAACTGTGCTTTTTTCTTGATTTATGGTGCACATAGTAGAGAAGAGAAGAGACAGGTGTGGGAGGAGCTGAGTTACATTGGTGGGTTATGTCAAGTTTCTTGCTGCTTTATGGGGGATTTTAATGAGATATTGAATGTCGAGGAATGGAGAGGGACTGTTAACTTACCTGTGTCAGCGGAGGACTTCAAGTCGTGGATTCAGGATATGCACCTAGTGGACTTGCCGCTTACAGATCGCAAGTTCACGTGATTTTGAGGTCGTTCTTGCAGTCGACTAGACAGAGCTTTGGTGAGTGTGGAATGGTTAGAAGAGTTCTCTGAGACTCGGTTAAGAGGGGGTCCAAGGGGCTTGTCAGATCACTGCCCTATTATTGTGGAAGAGCAGCAGATGAAGGGAGGTCCCAGGCCTTTTCGAAGCCTTGACGTGTGGTTCACACATGATGACTTTCTCTGGATGGTTAAGGAGGAATGGAGGGGTCTAGGGAAACTGCAGTTCACAGATAAATTGAAGGCGTTAGCGGGTCCTTTGAGAAATTGGCACAAGAACAACTTTGGTGAGATGGACAAGAAGATCTTGAAGTTTAAGGAAGAGATCAAGAATATTGATGACCTGGCAAGCACTGGAGTGTATGATGCAACTACGGAGGCTAGAAGGAAGGCGTTAGTTACCTGCTGTGAGAGATGGTATGTGAGGAAAGAAATTCACTGGAAGCAAATGTTTCGATCTCGGCAAGCAAAGAAAATGGATAGAAACACAAGATACTTCCACAATATAGCATCGGCAAGAAGGCGGAATAATCGGATTGATGCTTTGGTAGTCAATGGAAGACTGGTTAGGAACCAAGTTAGGATAAAAATAGCTATAAGAGAGTTTTATAAAGATCTGTATCATCAGGAGAGTTCTCCATTGCTGGGATTCAGGGATGGTCTGGTGGCTAAGATAGATGAGGAAGAGTCTGTGTTCCTGGAGGTGATGCCATCAGTTGAGGAAATCAAGCAGGCAGTGTGGGATTGTGAGTCTTCGAAGGCACCAGGGTGTGATGGGTTCAACATGAATTTCATTAAGCGGTGCTGGGAGGAGATTGGGACGGAATTTACGGGAGCTGTTATGGGGTTCTTTCAAACATCCAAGCTACCTGCGGACTCCAACATTACGTGGGTGGCACTGGCTCCTAAGTTCACTGGTGCGAAAGAAATCAAAGATCTCAGACCTATCAGTATGGTTGGGTGTGTATATAAGGTCATTTCGAAAGTGCTTGTCAGGAGGATGAGAGCAGTGATGCCTGGGCTAGTAGGAGAGACTCATAGCGCCTTTGTGCAGGGTAGGAAAATTCATGATGGAGCTCTCATAGCATGTGAAATGGTGCACTGGCTTAAAAGGAGAAAGGAGGAGGCAGCCATAATCAAGTTAGACTTCCAAAAGACATATGACAGAGTGAAGTGGAGCTTTGTGGATATTGTGCTGGAGAAGATGGGGTTTGGGCGCAGGTGGAGGGCTTGGGTTATAGAGTGTGTGACCACAGCTTCGATGTCGGTTTCGATTAATGAATCGCCGTCTAAACTGTTTAAAATGGAAAGCGGCTTGAGACAAGGTGACCCGCTTTCTCCTTTCTTGTTTGTGCTGGTTGTCGATGTACTGCATAGGATGATTGGTGAGGCGGTCAGGAACGGGCGTATTTCTCCTTTGCTGGTTGGTCGAGACAGTGTGGAGCTTTCACACCTTCAGTTTGCTGATGATACCATTCTGTTCTGCCCACCAGAAGCTGAGACTATGCAGAATTACAAGCGGCTGCTGCGATGGTTTGAGTTGATGTCAGGGCTTAGTATCAACTTCGATAAATCCAGCTTGATTCCAATCAACTGTAAAGAGCAGTGGGTGCGTCGTATGTGTAGTTTGTGGGGTTGCAAGGAAGGTACGCTCCCTGTTAAATACCTCGGAGTTCCCTTAGGAGCTAATCCGAGGTTGGTTAAGACTTGGAAGCCGATAATCGATAAGGTGGAAGAGAAACTAAGCCTTTGGAAAGCTAAGGTGCTAAATAAAGCAGGTAAGCTGGTGCTTATAAAATCAGTCTTGAATAGCTTGTCAGTGTATTATCTGAGCTTATACAAGATGCCGAAGGCAGTTGCTAAGAAGCTAATTTTCCTATAGAGAAGATTTCTGTGGAGTAAGGAGGATGGGAGACAGGGAATGGCGTTGGTGAAATGGGAGTTGGTACAGGCCCCGAAGAAATTCGGTGGGCTGGGAGTAGGGGATGCTATGATTCGGAACTCAGCACTGTTGTTTAAGTGGTGGTGGCGTTTTGCTAAAGAAGAGTGCCCATTGTGGAAGAAGGTGGTCTGCTCCTGTAATAACTTGAGGCCGAATGAGTTATTATCTTCTCAAGTGCTGCCTACTTGAGGAGGCCCATGGAAGGATATTTGCCATATAGAATTCTAGGAGCAACATCTGCGGGATAAGATGATAACAGGTCTGGCAATGGAGATTGGGGATGGACGAAAGACCCGATTTTGGGAGGATGTTTGGTTGCAGTGTGGTTCCTTGAAAGATCGATTCCCTAGGCTCTTCTCTGTTTCAAACCAATGTGGGGCGGTGATTGGTGAGTGTGGGTTTTGGGATGTGCTAGAGTGGGTTTGGAACTTCCAATGGAGGAGGGAGCTCTTTCAATGGGAGTTAGACCTTCTGAGTCAGTTACATGAGGCTTTGAGACTTGTGAGACTAGCGAATAATAGGGAGGATAGAGTTGTGTGAAAATATGATAAACTTGGTATTTTTTTGACTAACTCTTTTGTGCAGGTGCTACAAGAAGGAATGCTATCGGAGGAGGTAACCAGTTAAGCTTCACAAAGACCATCCGGAAAGGTTTGGTTCCACCAAGGGTGGAGCTGTTTGCTTGGTTCGTCCTGGTAGGCAGGGTGAACACCAAAGAACGCCTAAGTCGAATCGGGATTATTAGCCAAGATGATAAGAGTTGTGTTTTATGTAATAAGGATGTTGAGCAGGTCCATCACTTGTTTCTTGGATGTGATTTTGCTTGGCAGGTGTGGAGTGCATGGTTATCTATGGCTGGCCGGCTATGGGCTGTCCCGGGGTTAATGAAGGACCATTTCTTGAGTTGGACAGATGAGCCGCGAAGGAAAGAAGATCGAAAGCAGCGATTAAGGTGTTTCTGTGCGATCATTTGGCATATTTGGATGGAGCGAAATAGGAGGATATTTCAGAATCAAAAGAAAGGCGTAGAAGATATCATCACATTGACCATCCTTAGCTGCGACAAGTGGAGAGGTATGCATCCCTAGGGTTGTTGATGGTTATGCCGGAGATGACGTCATGATGTTATTTCTCTGTTCAAGGAGTTTGTGGGAGTTGCTTGTCTTTTTGTTTGTTTGATACTATTTGCTCCACTCTAATGTGTTGAGCTCTTTTACTTTAAAAAAAATATGTGATAATTTTATTTAAATTAAAATTTTTAATGAGATATTAAAATGATGATCAATAATACACTCAAACTGCAAATATACTCAAATACCTTGCAATATCAAATCAAATAATATATATTTTTAACAGAAATAAACAAAAATAATATACATCTCACCAATACAAAAAAAATATAAAAATTTAACACAAATTTTCTATAACAAAAACAAAAACAAACAACTTAATATAAAATATAAAATATAAAAATACACAAAAAAATTTAGTTAACATGTCTTCTGTAGACACATGATAAAACTATATTATTGATAAAATATTTTAATTATTTTTTTGATAAATATAAAATAAATACATTGAAAATTTAAATTTTTTATATTTTTAATAAAAGCTTTTAAAATTTATAGTTTTAACATGTGCACTAAGGATATCTAGGAAGCACGGATACTTCGCCGAGTTGCTTTGTTCGCGTGCTAGACACATTTTGGACATGATATTAATTGACACTCATTTAACATGCGTGTTTGCTGTGTTTAACCATATCTTAATAAAAAATAAAAAAATCTTTGTCGGACATGTTTGGACACACCTAAATACAATTACGTGTCAGTATATTCAGCTTTATTCTTAATATGTATTCTAGAAATGAGTTTAAAAATAATATATATTATTATTTTTTTTGGTGACAATATATATTATTATTTATTAAAATAAAACATATTTTAAATATTTTATATGATTAAAAAAAGATATTAAAAATAATTAAAAAATTAATTTATATTTTAATATCAATAAATATCAAAATATTATTATAATTTATCTAAAAAATCTTCATATTTTATATATATACCGTATATTCGTATTTTATAAGATTTTAAAATTCGTATATTTATATGTCCCATATCGTATCCCGTATCTATATTCGTACATCATAAAAAAAATACTAAATCTTATCCAAAATAATTATGCACACATTAAAAGATCAAAAATTTTAAACAAGTGTTAATTAACTAAGATACCTTTGATTAGTATTTTTATTTTTTATTTTTATTTTTAATATTTTTTATTTTTTAAATTTTATAAAAAATAATTAAAATTAATAAAATTTTATTTTTTATTTTTATTTCTTATTTTTATTTTTTTAATAAAATTTAAAAAACAAAAAATATTGAAAATAAAAAGTAGATTTAAGATATGGATAAAAAGAGAGGAAGAAAAATAGTTTTGACCGAGGGCGTAGATATGGGATGAGTGGCGTGGACTAATGACGCTGGTCAATTCTTTGGATCTGGGACCGATAAGACGATGACGTTTGGCAAAAAGACAAATCAAGATTTTCTTATCATTCTCTGTAATTTTGTCCCTTCCTTCCTTTATTTAGGTAAGCTATTTTTGGCCCTTCCTTGAGCAACCCAAACGTATCCGAGAAGTAACCTCCACCCAAATTAAAATACTCTGCAATCTTTATGCAATCAACATAATTAAATTTGAATGAATCGGCTTCTAGATGATTATATATTATATGGAGTCAATGAGACATGAGAAATAGTATTGTTAGTGAATAGTGAGTGACTCCATATGTATCCTAACTTATGAATCATCATTCGTCATTCCATCCTAACGGCACGGCCCATATCCTATGCAAAGATGCCCTTTTCGTCTTATTCTTCCCTCCACCATACTTTCAGCCTCCGAAAATAATTATATTTTTATTTATTAAATATGTAAAATTATAGAAAATATGATATTAGGTCAGTATTTTGCACTTTAACTATAAGGTTTTAGCTTCGAATCCGATAAATAGAAATTTTTTTTTCTTTATTCATAAAAAATGTATAGAAAGTTAATTTTTATATTAGTCAATTATCTTTTTAGTGTTAAAATTAATTTTTTTACTCATTACTTTTAGATGATTTAGTATTTAAGATTTATAATTTATGATTTATATTTTAGGATTTAAGGTAGCTAGCGAAAACAATGATAATAATGACAGTGAGAATAGATGATCAGTGATAAAAAATAAAATTATAGTGGTGTTATAATTGGTATTAAGAAGAAGAAGAAAAAGAGAAATAATATTTATATTATTTTGTTGTATATTTTTTATAATATAAAAGATAAATTTTTTTCTTTCACTTCTTATAGTTACATTAAATACCAAAAGTAAAAGGTATACAAGAGAGATGTATGTAAAATTAGTACATGCAACATTCCTCGAAGTAAAATTGAAAAAGAAGGGAGTTGTGAATATAAAATTAAAAATACATTTTTAAAAGAAAATTGTTGAAATTGGCTGATATTTGCATATAGAATGGTGTTTCTCTAGTAGTAGGATTGTATATAACAAAATTAATAAGAATACATGCTGTTTATTTGCTTGCAGCACTACAAAACAAAAAAATGAATGTACGAATGATTTCTCTTCCAGTAAATTGATTTATTAAAGGACGGTATAAAATCTCACTGTATACAAAATACGTACACCCACTGCATTATATGTGGTGGGTGAAATTAGGCACCCCCCCCCCCCCTCCCTCTTCTTCTCATATGCAGAGAGCCCTGCACCATCTCTGCAGTAGGCTTGTAACCCCTTAATTAAGTTACATTTATTAATTTTGCTTCTGTCATTGTCATTGTCAACTTCACTTCAATATATATGTTTAATAATTTCACTCTTAATTCAATAAAATTTTGTTATAATTTATAATTGTGTGTTGATTGGAAACAGTATCTCCTAAGTTAAAAATATGTAACATAAATACTTATTATAATTTTTAAAGATCAATTCTTATTGGTAGAATTAAATTTGTACATAATTTACATTGAAAGAAATACCTTATGATTAATATAATAGGATATTTATTGAGTGATGAATGTACCTATATTTTTTCATTCACTAGAAAAGAAATGTGTAACATGTCATAAATAATGTATATATATAGATAGAGATGAACTAACATAGATATATACATGTAAGGTGGGACCAAAGGAGTGAAAGAAATTGAAAGAGTGGGGAAGCAAACAGCGTGGGTAGTGGCTATATTTGCGGGTTTACATAGTCATATATAGGTGAGGGGCCCAACCCTTAAAGGAGTCCCCTCAGGCCCCCAAAAGTACTTCCTCTTATCACAAAATAAAATTAATTTTTTATAATTAAGTTAGTTGCTATAATAGTTAATTTATTATTTATTATTCTATTTAAATAAATATTAGAAATTTAAAAATAAAATTTTGATTTATAATAAATTAGTCATTGGTCTGTCAGAATTAATTTTCATATGTTGCTTAATCTTAATTTTTGTATATATATTTTTATCAAGTAGTTTAATCATAATTTTTAATTATTAATTTCTATAATAATAATCTATTATCTATGTAAAGAAAAATGATGTATGTTAATGTATGGGTGCTGGCCTGGAAGAAAGCAAGAAACATGAGAAATATATATTGTAAAGAAGGAATGACATGATTAATTACCGGAAAAAAGGAAAAAAGAGAGAAATTATTGAAGCATGCTAGGTATAATAGAGTAATAGCAGCTAGGAACAAAGTATATAGTTACACGAAACCGTAGTCGACAGATAATGTATCTCGTGGCACAGTTAAAGCCACACGTGCATGAACTTTTCCCGTTCTTCTTCTATCTAACATAGAATGATAATAAGATCACGAAAAGATCTCAGCAGATTGCAACGTATTTTGTTGTTTGTAATTATCCTTTTCTTTCTTTGTTTACTTTGTTGCCTGCTGCTTTTAGGTTTTAATCACCTCACTCATCAGTGATTAAGGTCATTGTTACACTTTATTTCAAATGTATTAAGGTTCCATGTATTAATGTGAATGCTTGCTTGTGTGAGTGCAATTCAAAGAATACAGAAAAGGTATATTTTATTATATATAATCAGATATAAAAGAATATTTTTTATTATTTTCAAGACTTTTATTTTTTATATTATTATTTTCAAGACTTAAATAAATCTAAAGATCTCTTAATGAAATTATAAATTACTTATCTTTTCAATTAATTTGATTTTTATTACTTTTATATATATTTAATAAACAAAACAGTGAATTAATAAACACGAATTGATATACTAATATGTATAAAGAAAAATGTTAAAACCAATAATATTGATTTAAATATAAGACAAAAAACATATAACCTGAAATTCATCATATAGATATACATTGAAAAAGCAGACTAGTCGCCGTCCACCGACTATAAACGTCCACATGAATATTGAATGTTAATATATTTTAAAGTTAATTTAGATATTAACCCTATATTTATCCATTGAATGTTATTATATGGATCTAATCAGGTGCTAAAAGAAGTAAATTAATTAAAACATGTGTTTGACTATGGAAGAACATGTATGTTAGATGTAACATCAGAATAAACCTAACAGCCTCCCTGTGATTTGGTCGGTTTAATTTGCATCCAACAACTAAGACTAGATGATCGGTTCTTTACTTGTTTCTAATTAATATGCGGCTAAGTGAGGCTTCAAAAATATTCTCGTGTATAATGTAATTTGTTCTTGAACCCTCGCTTTGGTATAAATTCTGAGATAAACAGAAAACGAATAAAATGGATTTATACGATATGATAGTGATGTTGTCGTCCTAATTTGCTGGTTATAACATTAAAAGAGTAATCAAATAGAGAAAGAGAGAATCGCGTTCACACACAGATGAAGGTGGTCAAAGGCAAAGGGTTAGTAGTAGCTAGCTAGGTATACGTATGAAGGCGTAAGCGTCTACACATACATATATACCTCCTGCAACCTGTTGGGAGTTGTCCGTACTGAAGAATTACCGGCAAGTGCCGGTGATGAAGCCTTCTTCTTCATCTTCTTTTTGTTGCTTTTTCACATTCACCAGTCACCAGCCACTACTATTACTACTATACATACAAGTTGTCATTTCCACTTTCTAGTTTTAGTTAAGTTTCTATTCCCCTTCCTTCTCCAAAACACTTTCTTCTTCTTTCTTCCAAAACCCAAAATAAATGATGCAGTAGGAATTAATAGATGGAGAAGAAGGAGATAATGATGAGTGTGAAGATGGAAGATGCATCATCGCTATTCAGTTCTTGTTACAGCAACAGCAATAACATTCCATTATGGAGCGTGTTTGATTTGTGTCAAGAAACAGAGGAGAAGGGTTCTTTAGGGTTTATGGATCTACTTGGTGTGCATCAAGACTACTACAACGGTGGTGGTGGTGGTGGTGCTCCTCTGCTTGCTGATAATAATTCTCCATCTCAGGTAGCAGGGAAGGATTCAACAGAAGCTACGACTGTGAAAGAGTGTCCTTCAAATTCAGAGACTCAACAGCAACCTACTCCTACTACTCCAAAGTCAGCTTCACCTCTTTCATCATCTGTGTCCACCACTACTACTGTGGACCAAGCTGCACCGTCATCTCAACACGCCGACAAACTGTATGTGATAATGCCTTAGAAGAAATTAATTAATAAAATAGGAGGGGCTAATTGGGAATTTTTGTGGTATGTGGTGTTATTAGGTTGAAGGCGAAGAAGACAAATGGGAAGAAAAGAGAGAGGGAAGCTCGATACGCGTTCATGACAAAAAGCGAGGTGGATCATCTCGAAGACGGTTACAGATGGAGAAAGTACGGCCAAAAAGCTGTCAAAAACAGCCCCTTTCCAAGGTATATAACTATATATTATATCATCATGCCTTTAATTTTTACTAATTAATAACATAATATACATGGTTCATGCTCATATTTATATAAATATATGTATATATAGGAGCTATTATCGTTGCACCAGTGGATCATGTAATGTGAAGAAGCGTGTGGAAAGGTCTTTCACTGATCCAACAATTGTGGTCACAACATATGAAGGTCAACACACACATCCAAGTCCACTTCTAATGCCTCGCTCTTCATCATCATCATCAATGCCTCAAACCTACTTCTCCCACCAACACTATCTACACCCACATCATCAACAACTCTTATTTAATACATTCCCTTCTCTTGATTTTCCTCCTCCTCCTCCTCCTTCTTCTTCATCTCAGGACACCACCAATAACAATGCATTATTTCCTCTAAGCGACCATGGCCTTCTTCAAGATGTTCTTCCTTCACATATGTTCAAGCAGGAGTAGATAAACATAGATATAGACATGTGATTTATTGCTTGGTTTATTTATGCGATGCTGACTTAGGAAGCTCCATTGGTAGTGGTAGTGGTAGTATATCTTAGTTTCCTTCTCATTTCATGATGGATGATCATCATATATACCTGTGAGATTCCTACTTCATTTATCTATTTTTGCACATATAGACCTTAATTATCATCATATTTATTTACAAACCACTCTAACATGATGGATCCTAAGTTAAAGTTTATTTAATATTATTTTTAGAGAAATTGCATACTCTGAATTTGAAATTACTTGTTACATTGTCATTGCCACATAAAACAACAAAGTTTCCGTTGGAGTGTCTGAGAATGATTAAAAAATAGTACTAGTAGTCTAGTACTGGTACTAAATCCTATTTTGAATCTTCTAGTTTCTGACTCCTCGTTTGTCTTGTATAATTGTTACTTTTTATTGAAGGAATGTGCATTAGTTTCACTGAGGCATAACAGGAAAGAGGGTTAGGTCTAGGTTTTTAAAGGGTAACTACAATTGGTGTGTGAGTTTTGCTTTTTCTTCTGTACCGGGAATCAACGGGTAAAGAATTATAGGGAAATGTGCTTCTATTTTTCTTATGTTTGAAGGATCCGGTGGTGAAAGTTGTGCCCCAAAAAGGTCAATGAGGTAATTAAATGGTGGAGTAATTCAACCATTAACAATCCATTTTAAGATCCTTGAGTTAATGCCTCTTTTTGTCCTACATACGATGCAATCCCCTAGTGGATTTGATTCATTAAAAAGCGGTGACAGCAGGCAATTCAAACAAGAAAAGTTAACACAAAGGAGAAAAACTTCGAAACGGTACCTTTGGATTTGGAGCGTGATAACTAGTCCCCATAGTGGAATACATCTTCATCTTTGATAACGACTCCTCTTTAAGAGACACTAATTATAATTAAACTACTCGCTATAATATTATGATAAAAATTTAGTAATTTACAAGCAGTTATTTAGTTATTCTCAATTATTAATTTTACATTACCTGAATTACGTCTAATATTAATACCCGTTTATTAGTACTATTTCTTGTGAGAAATTATTAGGTGCTCATATTATATTCATACCATTTATTATCGATAATTTCACCCAAAATCCACCATTATTTTGTATGTCTAAGTTTAACACACATGACAATTTACTAGTGACATGAATATAATCCTTTTTAAACACCTAATGATTCATCGTTTAGTTAGGACAAGCAGATTTGAGCAGGTGAGAGTCTCATCTGTGAGAGAATAATTGAAAAGCAAGTTAGATAAGTACACAGAGTTTGTACATGATACGCCACCACCAATTCATTGGTGGTGTGGGGCCCTGCTTTTCAAATTATACGCTCTATACATTGCACCGAATTAAAGTTTTCAAATTGGCATAGAGCAGGGAATAAATTAACAAACTCCATTATACTCTTACGCCTGAATTGTTCAATCCCCCAATAGTGATGCCAATAAAATTTACATAAACACAGTTGACTTGTTCAAACACATCAAACTTTTGGTGGGTGGTAAAAAAAATTGACTACTTTCATAAAAATATCTTCGTAGATTATAACCTTCTACTAATTTATAATACTATTTTTATATAAAATATTTTCATAGAAGTAGTCATTAGAAAATTCCCATCTATTTTCTTGTGCAAAAATTTTTAAATACAACCTCTATTTCAACATAAAAAATATAAAAGACTAACTATAATATAAGCTAATTTAATTAAATTTTTAATTTTAAAATTTAAAAAATTAGAATAATAAAAGATTATTATTATTTTTGTAATAAATACTTTTTTTAACTAATTAGTTCAAATTGACTAAACTTTAGTTGGTTTCTTAGCAGGATCATTTTAATATATAATGGTTTGTTTTCAATATAACTAAAAAAAACCCTAAAAAACCAACTACAATATAAGCAACCACCCACAACAAATCAAAAACCTCAACATGGCATAACCGGAGTTGATGAGTACGTTCAAGTTCAGATTCAGTTCCGTCATAATAGACAATAATTATATGTTGCTATATCTTTCTTACACGTAGACCAAGTTGACAGATTAAATTAAATTTTGGAGTCCCTGGTTTGGTGTGCATGTGGAGCCACATTTGCCCTTTTCAATTCTCTATTTGTTGCAATACACGTACAAAGAAAAAAACACCAAATATTTTTACATGAAAATCAGACAACGGAGCACCAAAAGAAGACAAAAGTTGGTTTGCCTGCCATTAAAATTTATCTCACGTATACAAGTAACACCGCACTCTTTTTCTCTCTACTTTTCTTGTTCGCTGTTTGGGGGTTTACAAAAACCTGAATTTCCCTGCCTCTCAATGTTCCAAGAGTTCAAACCAAATTGTCTAAATCTATAATCCATAATTAGAAATAATTAACCAGTGTTTACCCCTTTTAGATGCACTTTCAATGAGGGAATCAAGGATACACGTATAATAAATTCCCCAACAACAGACTACTAAATTCCAATGAACAAATGAGCCCAAAGTAAAAGGAAAAAAAGAAAAAGGCAAGAAACTCGAGTTTATATTAGTTTATATATTATCTAATCAACATCTAAATAATATAATATTTATTAGAATATATTATATAATATAATTAATTAATTTCTCCGTACATCGCCCAATCTCATTCTAGTTTGTAATAAGTTTTGTAATATAATATAGTTAGTTTTCTGTTTTTTGTTAACTTTCCTATCTTAACTTCTGTTAAATGTTATCTGCTATAAATAACAACCCTTGAAAGAATGTAACATATTGATTCCATAATGAATTTGCAGTTGAGGAAATTCAGCATTTGCTTAATTGCTTCCCTTTCTTCTCTCACGATCATCATCTTCAATTTGTGTAGAAATTTCACACACCTAGTCTAATAAAGTAATAATCAAATGAATAATTGTAAACTAAGTCTGTGTAGAAATTTGTGTAGATAGCATTATTATATTTTTTAACTTTAACCCTTTCCTTACTTCAATAGTTTCAAAGAGAATAGTTGTGAGCTGTAACAACCAATTTTTAGTACGTCATGATCGTATTAAAAGTAAAGCGTTACTAATCTAATTCTTTTTATTATTTATTTAATATTGAGCCTTTACGCGTTAATCTGTCGACAATTTTATTAAAAGGATAAAATCTTTTTATCAAGAACAAATAATACATATTCACATACTTAATATTAATAATATATTATAGTGTTACGTACAAAAGCAACTACAAAACCTATCCCTCTGAATAAAATTTCAAACTAATAAGGCGAGAGGAAAAATAAATTCTATTAACAACTCAATTCTTAGTAGGACAGGAGTGGATAATTATGTCCATTTTATTATTTGCTACACATCAATTCCACAACAGAATACTTACAATCTTCAATAGATAGCTAATAACAACAAATCTCATAATACAAACAAATCTCAAAATACTTACAATCTCATAGTGTGGCTCGAGTGCTTTGGGGTTCCGTTATATGCATGGTCTGTGGACACTTTTAAAAGGATAGGAGGCCAATGGGGTGAAGTAGTTGAGTGTGCTAGAGAGACGGAATCGTGCAGTTCTTTCACGATAGGTCGGGTGCAGATTGATACGTGTATCATGGACGGGATCCAAGAATGGGTTCATATCAATGTTGGAACCCGGGGATATGATGTCTTAGTGAAAGAGATTGGACACGAGGCGTGTGACCTGCACTGTACTGAAAGACTTGGTGATCAAAAGATAACGAACAGTGAGCAAAGAAATCACGGCAGAACGAGCAAGGGGCCAGGAGTGGATTTGTTGCAGCGACATCAATATGATTCATTGGATGAGAGCGTCATGAGGAGGAGATGTTGTTACTGATAACTCGACGAGAGGAAGAAGACAAGGGCAAATTAGGAATTTCACACAGTTTTTTAAATGAATGGCCTGATGACAATAATTACCATAATCGCTTGAAAATCGTAACTGATCAAGTAATTATGGCGATAATCAAGGAATGGCAGATTTTAGGGGAGGTACCGTTACAAGGGAGGAGGCAGGGTCTGAGAGGACAGTCACGTGTGTTTTAAATGGATTAGGAAGGGGGTCCACTAAGGCCAAACATAAAGCAGCTTCCCTAAATACAGTTTGGGTCAGTCACAAAAGCAAGATGGATAAGGGGGTTAAGGGCCAGACAGGCCCAACATCACCTGAAGCAAGCGAATCCGCAACTGGGCCTGAGTTGGGAGATCCGGGTCGGGTGCTGGCCAAACCACGGAACAACGCGAGCGACGGGTGTGGGTGCAGCACTAACAGCAAGCGAACCTTCGAGGATGGCGCAGACAGGTTCGTTGGGGCTGGGTACGGGGGAAGTCAACACTCACTGATTCTTGCCAATAGGTTGCGCCGCAATGTAGCTGCTCCAACTCTCACTAATGAACTTGGGCTGGGAGGGCCGGCGTGTGAAGATCCCATCTCTAAGGATGGCTGTAGGGCGACAGATTCGGTGGCCAGAATTAATTGTAGGGCTAATGAGGATGGAAAACAAAATTAGAAGGGAGCTAGTGATAGGAGAGGATTGATTGTGGTTGATGCAAAGGAAGGCGTGAAGGTAGCTGGCAGCGGCACTCAAGGAAGGCATTGATGGAGGTCAGGTTATTGCTCAAAGTGAGAAGAGATTGGCTGTCGAGCACGGGGAGGATGGAAGTGAAGGAAACGATTGTGGGGACAAGCTAGGAATGTCAGGTACAGAAGACGGTAATGCTCAGCCTTCGAATGTGAAGGAACAGATGCTGGAGAACAGAAGAACCTGGGAGTTGGCAAAGGAGTCAGGCGCCATGCTGTACAATGAGGATGATGACATCATGGCAATACTCCAAGCACAAAATGAAGAAATAGATCAGAAAAGGAAATTAGCAAAGCAGAAGAAGAAACTGAGAGGCTGCAGACCCAAATATAAAAAACATGTGTCTCAGAAGCTTTTTAAATGATTTTTGGTTCTTATAATGTTAGGGGGTTAAGGGGTGATGCGAAGTTTAGCATGGTAAATAATCTTAAGAATAAACATAGATTAGATCTGTCGGGTTTGATTGAGACTAAAAGGGAGATAGTGACGAGATATGATGTGGCAAGAATATGGGGGCAGGATGGTACGGGTTGGGAATATGTAGGCTTTGAAGGTGCAGCAGGTGGAATTCTATTAATATGGGATGAATCAGTATTTAAATTGAATAACTGCTATAAAGGGAAGAGTTGACTGTGTATTGAATGGGTCCTGGTAAAGAGTAGTTTCAACTGTGCGTTTTTCTTGGTATATGATGCACATGACAGGGATGCGAAGTTGCAGGTGTGGGAAGAGCTGAGCTATATAGCTGGGTTATGCCAGGTGCCGAGTTGTTATATGGGAGATTTTAATGAAATAGTACATGTGGGGGAGCGATAAGGTGCTGGCGGGTTACCTCGGTCTGCCGAAGAATTCAAGGATTGGATACAAGATATGGAGCTAGTGGACCTGCCGCTCACTGATTGTATGTTCACATGGTTTAAGGGACGTTCTTGCAGTCGTATTGATAGATTTCTGGTTATCCTAGAGTGGTTAGAGCAATTTTCGGAGACTCGGGTACAAGGTGGACCAAGGGGATTATCAGATCATTGTCCTATTATAGTAGAAGACAAAAAACAGAGGGGAGGTCCAAGGCCTTTCAGAAGCTTAGATTCCTAGTTTACACATGAAGGATTTCTCAGACTGGTGAAAGAGGAGTGGAGAGGTTTGGGGCAGATTCAGTTCACAGATAAATTGAAGGCGTTGACGATCCCGTTGGGGAGGTGGCATAAGGCCAATTTTAGTGATATGGATAAGAATATTATGACCTTTGAGGAAGAAATTAAGAAGATTGATGATATGGTGAGCAGTGGAGTGTATGATGGAACGATGGAGACTAGACGAAAGGCGCTAGTCACTTGCTGTGAGAGGTGGTATGTGAGAAAAGAGATTCATTGGAAGCAGATGTCTCGATCGCGACAAGCTAAGGAGATGGACAAAAATACAAGATATTTTCACAATATAGCCTCAGCAAGAAGGAGGAATAACAGGATTGATACATTGCTAATCAATGGCAGATTGGTTAGGAATCATGCTAGGATAAAAATTGCTATTAGAAATTTCTATAAGGATTTATATCAACAGGAAGAGTCTCCTATGATGGGCTTTAGGGACGGTCTGGTGGATAGGATAAGTCAGGATGATGCTGTGAAGTTGGAAATGTTGCCGTCTGCTGAGGAGATCAGGGAGGCTGTGTGGGAGTGTGAGTCTTCTAAGGCACCAGGCTGTGACGGGTACAACATGAATTTCATAAAGAGGTGTTAGGACGAGTTAGGGCCAGAATTCACGGCAGCTGTGATTGGGTTTTTTCAGACATCCAGGTTACCAGCGAAGTCCAATATCACTTGGGTGGCACTGGCTCTAAAGTTTGTTGGTGCAAGGGAGATTAAAGACCTGCGACCTATTAGTATGCTTGGGTGTGTATACAAGGTCATTTCCAAGGTATTGGTTAGGATGATGAGACAAGTAATGCCAGAGCTAGTAGGGGAGACCCAGAGTGTATTTGTGAAAGGCAAGAAAATACATGATGGAGCACTCATTGCATGTGAAAATGTAGACTGGCTTAAGCGGAGGAAGGAGGAGGCAGCGATAATCAAGCTAGACTTCCAAAAAGCATATGATAGAGTCAAGTGGAGGTTTGTGGACTTAGTACTGCAAAAGATGGGATTTGGGCTTAGATGGAGATCGTGGGTTATGGAGTGTGTGACGACAGCTTCTATGTCAGTCTTGATAAATGGTTCGCCATCCAAGCCGTTCAAAATGGAAAGAGGATTGCGACAAGGTGACCCACTTTCACCTTTCTTGTTTGTACTGGTTGTAGATGTGCTACATCGGATGATTGGAGAGGCAGTCAGGAACGGCCGTATATCACCATTGTTAGTTGGGAGAGATAGAGTAGAGTTATCGCATCTCCAATTCGCGGATGATACAATCCTATTTAGCCCACCAGAAGAGGAGACTATAAAGAACTACAAGCGACTCTTGAGGTGTTTTGAGCTGATGTCAGGACCTAGCATTAACTTTGACAAGTCAAGCTTGATTCCAGTAAATTGTGACGAGTAGTGGGTCCAGCGCATGTGCCGTTTGTTGGATTGTAAGGGAGGCTCCCTTCTAGTTAAATACTTGGGAATCCCTTTAGGAGCGAATCCGAGGATGGTGAAGACCTGGAAGCCCATAATAAACAAAGTGGAGGAAAAGCTCATCCTGTGAAAAGCAAAAGTACTAAACAAAACTGGAAAGTTGGTGCTAATCAAATCAGTTTTAAATAGTCTACCAGTATATTATCTGAGTTTGTTTAAGATGCCAAAAAGCTGTTGCTGAAAAATTGATCTCCCTACAGAGGGGGTTCCTGTGGAGGAAGGATGATGGAAGTAATGGGATGGCATTAGTTAAATGGGAAGTGGTGCGGCCCCCTAAGAAACTGGGAGGGTTGGGAGTTGGAGATGCTATGATTCGTAACACAGCTATGTTGTTTAAGTGGTGGTCGCGTTTTGCCAAGGAGGACTGTCCATTGTGGAAGAAAGTGGTGTGCTCCTGTAAGAATCTAAATCCTATTGAGCTACTGTCAACTCAAGTGCTACCTACTAGAGGAGGCCCCTGGAAGGATATATGCCAGTTACAATTAATGAATCAACATATAAGGGATAAGATGGTTGCAGGATTGTCCATGGAGGTTGGTGATGGGCGGCGTACTCGTTTTTGGGAATGTATGGTTACTATGTGGATCGTTGAAGGATCGGTTCCCCAGGCTTTTCTCTGTTTCAAACCAATGTAGATCTGTCATAGGGGATTGTGGGTTCTGGGACGGGTTAGAGTGGATTTAGAATTTTCAATAGAGAAAAGAGCTCTTTCAATGGGAGTTGGAACTTCTGAGTCAATTACACGAGGTGTTGAGACCTGTGACACTAATAAATAATAGAGAGGATCAAGTGCTGTGAAAATTTGATAGAAAATGTGTTTTTTCAACTAACTCATTTGTGCAGGTTTGGCAGGAGGAAACAATCTCAGAGGAGGTTACCAGTTACAGCTTCACCAAGACTATCTGAAAAGGTTTAGTTCTACCTAGAGTGGAGCTATTTACTTGGTTTGTTCTGATAGGTAGAGTGAGTACAAAAAGCAGGCTTAGCAGGTTTGGAATTATCAGCCAGGAAGACAATATCCGTGTTTTCTGTAATAATGAGGTGGAGCATGTACACCACCTGTTTTTAGGATGTGGATTTGCCTGGCAGGTATGGAGTGCTTGGATATCGATATTTTGCCGACAGTGGTCTTTTTCTGGTTCAATGAGAGAACATTTCTTATGTTGGACAGAGGAACCGAGGAGAAAGGAGGATCAAGAGCAACGATTGAGATGCTTCTGCGCGATTGTTTGGAACATCTGGTTGGAAAGAAATAGAAGAATATTTCAGAATGAGAGCAAAGGTGTGGAAGAGATAATTAACATGACAGTGATGAGCTTTAACGAATGGAAATGTGTAGATCCCTTTGGTTGTTGATGGCTATGCCGGAGATGACATGTGGACTTTTCTTTGTGTTGTTGTCTCACTATTTCTAAACTTTATGTGCTGTTGTGCTATTGTGTCTGTTAGTACTGTTGCTCCACTGTCTTGTGTTGAGCTTTTACTTTCAAAACAAATACAAACAACTTTAACAAACCAAAAATACAGAAAAAATTACAAGTCAAGAAGCACACACACACACAATTACAGAAACATATATCACAGAGAAGTATGCGCAAACAAGTATGATGCATGTCTGTCCTATGCAGGCCATGAGCTCATGTGTCAGTTGCCTACCCGCTTCCGATATTACCCGGGCACAAGTCCCGGATATGGCTTTCCAAATGCATACACTGTGCATATAAGTCTTACGGCTAGGCCACATACAATGTGACTTTTAAACGTATTGTAATATGCTTACATCTGGAAAACAGTTTGTAATGTGTGGGCGTCCCCACTATACATTTGTCCCAGACCTAAACAAGGTTGGTTATGCTCTCATATGGCAGATAGTCTTTTAAAGTCTTTTTATCTTTGTCCTATGCTCTCTTGTGGCAGAAATTCCTTTAATTAATACATTATCTTCTTTTCTGTGCTCTGCTCTCCTATAAGGCTATAACAGAAATTTTTTAGAACTATTTAGTCTTTGCTCTCTGTTCTCCTGTGACAGAGATTTCTTTAATCATTTTCTTTCTTCTTCTTTTCTTTTCTATTTATCATTCTTTTATTTTCCTTGTTTTGATACCACAAATCATCTTCACACTCTTCTCTCATCTCTCCTTAGATGTTTTATGAAGAGTGAACCATAAGATTCTCAACTTATGTTCATCTTTTTACAACTTTTAAATAAGTTACTATTTAACTCTTCTATTATGTTATAATATAAATTACTAATATATAATATTTTAAAAATACATAGATAATAATCTTAATACTGGAGTAAAAGTAGTATTTTTCTTTATTACTCAAAACTTATTAACTTAAACTTTAAATAATTTTATTACTCAAAACTTATTAACTTAAGCTTTATTATTAAGTTTTTATAAATTATTCTGTATCTCTGAGCTTTTTAAAACATTTATATTTTTACCCGAACAAAATTTGTAAATTATTAAAATATCCTTACATATAATATAATTACCAAAATAAATTTACACCTTTTATAAAATATCTATTTTATCCCTGAACTTCTTAATTATTATAAAAATACCCAAAAATTTATATAATTACAAATTAACTTCGATTTTTATTAAATTACTATTTCAATCTCAAAAATAAATTTTTGTTTCAATACTTATCCCTTTATCAAAGATACAGAACCCCATTCTCAAAATTATTCAAGTTTTCTGCTTAATTTTTAATCTATTTTCGAGCTTTACGGTTACCAATTTTTCACAAAGTTCACTTTAACCTTCCAACCATCAAATTTTGTCAAATTCTCAAGAGTTTTAAACTTAGAAACAGCCCCAAATAAAGCCACAAATAGTTGGTTCTTGGCTGTCCAATGGTAACCGGACCATGATTATTCCAAGAAATCAACAAGATTTAATCACAAATCAAACACGCATAAAATCATCACTCAATTTCAAGCCACAAACATCAAATCAACAATCACACATCAAGAACACATTCAATTATTACAAAATTACAAAACTTTATCTTTGTATGACAGCCACCAAACCAAAACACCAAGAAAGCTTTCTGAATGAAAAATCGAAAAAAAAAAACGTCAAAATCGGCTACTCCACCTTTGAAACTCCTATTTGGCCGAACCATGCATGAAAGATCAGCGGCGCCACTATTGATTTTTTCCAAATAAAAGTGACAACAACTTAAAAAAAATGGAAGATACAAATACTTTAATCGGATTAGATTTTTTATCAGATTACGAAACTAAAAAAATTGAACTTAGAAGCTTTCGGGTGCCATGAAAGCTTTCACGTTCTCTCTCTTTCTCGTCTCCAATTCAATTCGGTGATCATGATGATTAATGAGGTATAATAGTGATTAAATTGATTAGGTGACACATGGGGGTTTGGGTGTCACGATATGGAGGCGTTGAGGCAACGATTCAAATTATAAATATTTTAAACGGATAATTATAAAAATTGGATATATTAAAATACAAGTAATATATACTAGCGGCTCAACAGGCACTTTCAGCCGCTTTTCTATTATTTTTAAGAAATTAATTTTTATATTTTTATTTTAAAATTATAAATTTAATAAAATAAAATATTAAAAAATTTTATTATGTTGTTATTATGTGAAAACAAAAATCAAAATAAAGATTTAAAAATATTATTTATAAAATAAATATTTATAAATATTATTATGTTTATTTATTTATTTTTAATAGTATTTAATTTGAATTAGAGACAAAAAAATTATATTTAAAGTATTCTTTATTTTTATGCATAATTATAATTGATAAAAAATATTTTTTAAAATTTATTATTCATTTTTTAAAATTATCTTTAATTTTATTTTTTTAAATTATTAATTTATATTTTTATTATTGTCTCAATGCCACTATGATATTGCATTGTTCTCCTTTATCGTCTTCTTCTCCTTCCACCTCATCTTCACTCTATGGTTATTAATTATCACCAAATATCATTATCACAACTTTTAATTTTGTCTATCACTTTTATTTATAACCAACTATTTTGTTAAATTTTATAAGTTATTTAAGTTTTACTAAAAATTTTTTTGTGTCTTTTGAATATCTGAATGTATAAAATTATAATTTTTTCTTGATGTGCGTGTTAGTTGTCTTATTTTGTTCGATCAAGAAGAAATTTAAGACAAAAAATATTTAAAATTTTTGTTATATTAACAAAATTTGATGTCAATAATTCTAAAAAATAATATCAAACTATATTATTTTTAACTAAATAATAAAAAAATAAAAATACATCATTGTAAGTTTTTTAATTAATAATTACTAGCGGCTCAACAGGTTCAGCCGCTTTTCTATTATTTTTAAGAAATTAATTTTTATATTTTTATTTTAAAATTATAAATTTAATAAAATAAAATATTAAAAAATTTTATTATGTTGTTATTATGTGAAAACAAAAATTAAAATAAAGATTTAAAAATATTATTTATAAAATAAATATTTATAAATGTTATTATGTTTATTTATTTATTTTTAATAGTATTTAATTTGAATTAGAGACAAAAAAAATTATGTTTAAAGTATTCTTTATTTTTATGCATAATTATAATTGATAAAAAATATTTTTTAAAATTTATTATTCATTTTTTAAAATTATCTTTAATTTTATTTTTTAAATTATTAATTTATATTTTTATTATTGTCTCAACGCCACTATGATATTGCATTGTTCTCCCTTATCGTCTTCTTCTCCTTCCACCTCATCTTCACTCTATGGTTATTAATTATCACCAAATATCATTATCACAACTTTTAATTTTGTCTATCACTTTTATTTATAACCAACTATTTTGTTAAATTTTATAAGTTGTTTAAGTTTTACTAAAAATTTTTTTTGTGTCTTTTGAATATCTGAATGTATAAAAATTATAATTTTTTTCTTGATGTGCGTATTAGTTGTCTTATTTTGTTCAATCAAGAAGAAATTTAAGACAAAAAAATTCAAAATTTTTGTTATATTAACAAAATTTGATGTCAATAATTTTAAAAAATAATATCAAACTATATTATTTTTAACTAAATAATAAAAAAATAAAAATACATCATTGTAAGTTTTTAATTAATAATTATAAATTAAAGACGGAGTTTAATATAGTACCTTGGACAAAAAGTAATCATTGTTATTATCGTATTTGACTACTACTATATAAGTTTTATGTTTATTTTATTATGCACATTAAATAAACTGTACTTTATTATTTTATTTTGCATGTTTTGAAATAATGTCATCGTATTATAAAGGTAAAATTAATTTATCATTTGAATATTATCGCTAAAAAACAGTTACTTAAAGTGAAACGCTAAGTAAAGATAAATAGAAAAATTTTGTAATTAGTTAGAAAATTTTATATCTCTCTCTCTCCAAACTCAATTTTGTTATGAAATTTTTTTTAGGTAAAAATATTTTTAACTTCCTATATAATAAGTATTATTTAAATTATCTAATGCATAAAATGTCACATCTTTTTATTTATCTTCAAAATTAAAGTTAATCTTTGTTACTTTTTCATTTTCTTTTGGTTTTCTAAATTAGCCCATATATTATCAACTTATATCTGTTATTTATGCAATAATTTATCTCTTCTAATAGTTATTCATTAATAAATATTAAATTATCCAAATTTAAATCTATTCTCTTAAACCACTTTTTAATCATCTAGTTTGAATCGTTTGAATAGGAGTTCTTTAGACTCTAAAATTTTTAAAATAAAAAAAACAATAAAATAAATTAAAATGCCTAATAAAATAAAATAATCCAAAAAATAAAAGATATATAAAAAACTAATAAATTAAAAAATCAAAATTAATTAACAAAGTTCTTATCTTATCCATTTTAATGTTATATGGAGTTTGTTCACTTTATCATTGATATGTGCATACTTTTTGTATCTTCTGTATGATAAATACAATATTTTATATAATTAAATATCAAATTCAGTACTCTAAATAATTAATTATTTAGAAAATTAGTATACGAATGTTTTAAGAAACACTTGATAGGTGTGACTTTCTTGCATGCATTATATACCAATTAAATAACTAAGCCAATATGCCAAACAAATAATATTGTAAAAGGTAAAATTAATAAATTTTTTTGTAATATAATTTATTTATTTTAGTTTAATTTAAAAATATTTATATACTCAAATTTTAAATACAATATTCTAAGTAATCAAGTATTTTAGAAAATAAAAAAAATTATCCCATTAAAAGCAATTTAAAAAGAAAAATATTAAAAAATATTTATAAAATTTTTTCATCCCATCATTGACAGATAATTAAATACAGACATGTCAAAAAAATAAATAAAATGTACATATAAAATGTAAAGAAACTATTTTTTTTTGTCAAATCAAATTAATGAGAGAAAAAGACATAAGGCAATTTGTCTACGTAAAAAATGGTAACAAATTAAAAAAATTAAAAATAGATTAAAAATATAGATTGAGTAAGTAAATTGAAAAAAAAATTATAACCGCAGTGGAGGAAGACAAAAGAGTAGGATGGAGACAATTCAACTGAAAATGTTAAAGAAAGAAGAAGAAAAACATAAAAAAATACAAAAATAATAATTTTTTTAAAAAAACTACAACAAAAACTCTAATAAAATAATTAGAGTGAAGCTACAGAGTACATTCAGAACAAAACGGTACAAACAAAAACTAAGATAAAACTAAATAAAATATAATTTAAATGAATATCACAAAATATAATAAAATTTACCAAAAATTACTTATCACTATTATTGATGATAATTGAACACTTTCTCCATCATAAATTATTCTTTTGTTCTTTTTGTACATGTTTCTAAAACCAACATTTATCATAATCATAGTCTATTTTAGAAAGTTGTCTAAAAAGTTATTCAAAAGGTGAAAATATTAGAGTTGAGTAAGAGAAGTAAAGAAAATTAAAGAAATGATAAAAAAAAAAAAAGATTATTTAGGTGGAGGATTGAGAAAGAAGTTACGTGTGATTTTTTTTGCAACTGTTAGTGAAATGCATAACTGTAAAATTAGTTTTGGATTATGTTGGCATTTAGCAGGGTTAAAATAGGAAAGAAAATTGGACACCAAACTTGAGGTTTTCGCATTATATATACTAGCGGCTCAACAGGCACTAACGTGCCTGTTCAGCCGCTTTTCTATTGTTTTTAAGAAATTAATTTTATTTCTTTATTAATATATTATTCACTCTTTAAATTTATTAGATAAGTATTTTTTTTTATTTTAATGTTGATGTGACTTTAAATATAATACTCTGTATAATTAATAATTTAAAAATTAAAAAATAATATTATCCCATGTTATGAAGTAATTTAAAAAAGAAAAAATAAATTTAACAAAATATTAGACTTTTTCAATTCATCATTGATAGGTACAGATATATTTAAAAAAATAAAGAATACATATAAGATAAAAAAATTAGTTCTTTTTTGGTAAGAGAAAAAGATAGAACACTATCTTTGTACGTAAAATATTGGAGACAAATTAAAAAGGTAAAAGAATGATGAAAATATTAATTGGGTAAGTAAATTAAAGAGAAAAAAATATAGGTGGAAGTTATACGTGAATGTAGTAACTATAATAAAACTAAATGAAATTTGTAACGATGGATGTGATGAAAATTGAAATAGATGGTATTGAAGGTAAAAAAATAACGACAGCAAGAGAAATATAACAAAGTGTATTGAGAAGTAAAAAAAAAAGTAGTAGAATGGATGAAATTATAAAAAAAATAAAAAAGATATATTCTTTATGACTACAAAAAAATTCTAATAGAATAATTAGAATGAAGATAAACTGCTAGTCAGACCATTAAAGTACAAACATACTCAAAATAACACTATACAAACAAAAACTAACATAAAATTAAACAAAATATAATTTAAATGAATACTTCAATATAATAAGATCTATACAAAAAACTATTTATCACCCCTGGTTAAACACTTGTTGGCTTCTAATTATTCTTTTTCTCATTTCATATATGGCTATGAAAATAAACTTTTTGACATCGTCTTTACCTAGTTTAAGATGTCACAAAAACTTATTTAAATAATTATTCCGTACAGAGTTTCATAAGATAAAGGAGAATTAGAAAAAAATAAAAAAATAAAAAAAGAGAGATTGTGAGAGTAAAAAATTGAATAGAAGTTATGCGTAAATTTTTGTAACTGTTAGTGAAATTTGTCAGTGAAATAAGTAACCGTAAAATATTTTTGAATTTTTTTAGTAGGGTTAAAATAAGAAATAGAAAATTGGACACCAAACTATCATGTATTGGCATTATATATTGTTATAGATATACAATTGAATATAAAAATATTGTAATATTGAATACCTCCCCTATTTTTAACACTTATTTGTAATCATTCTTAATCTTTCTCTAAATCTAATATGTCAACTTCTATGTCTCTAACTAATAACATTTTTAAGATTTTCTTAAAATTTCATTTAATTTCAAAACAAAATTGTAATTTTTATATTGTTATTTTTTTTAATATTTTTAGAAAATTAATTTTTATGCTTTTAAATTATAAATTTGAGATAAAAAATAAAAATTTTATAAGTTATTTATTTTTTAATGTATAGAATAATAAAATTTAAATTAATTTAAATATGATACTAAAATTATTATGTTATTTTTATATGTAACAATTAAGATAAAGATTTATAAATATTTATAAATTTATTTATTTTTTCAATCTTATTTAATTTGAAGCAGATATAAAATTTAAATTTATAGAACTCTTTTTCTCACATAATTTTAATTACTTTTTTTATTTTATATTCAATATGTTAAATTATCTTTTGTTTCATTATTTTTAAAAAAAATTTAATTTTTATTTTTATTATTTTTTACCATTCTCCATAGTCCATACACATATTTATCATTATTTTTTTTAATTAAGTGAAATAAAGATTGGGAGAGAGTACTATATGTACTCCATAGAACAAAGAAAAAGACAACGTGGGTAGAAGTTATGTGTAGAATAAAAAAGTAACTGTACAAAGAATAAAGAAAAATTAACTAATAATTATATTTTTGACCAAATTTTAAGACGAAAATTATATTAAACACGATTTATCAATAAGATTAAGATAGAAAAGTGAAAATTGGACACTAAACTCTCATATTCCCTTTATATATTGTTATCGATATTTAATTTAAAGTACATTAAAATATTATAATAATATCTATAACAATATTATTTAGGATAATTATGGAAGGTTTATCGAATCAAAACTTAAGAAAAAATAAATTATTATTAATTAAATAAATATACAGGATTCTTACCTATATTTGGATCATTCAGTCTATTACTTGGACCAACTTCACTATTGTTATTAGTATCTGAATATTTAAAAAATTTGTTATTAGCATGAAAATATATTGTAAAAGATAATTCATATTAAATGATATACTAACGGCAAAAATTTATTAATGGGATGTATAACTTAACTGGCACGCCGCCTTCTGGCGAAGTATTGCTGCCTTTGTTTTTCGCTCATGTTTTGTCTTCGTCGCCGCCACACATAGTCTTGCCAAGTCGGTCGACCACTTCCATTGGTATCCTGTCAACGGTAATTAATCAAAACAAACATATAAACATAGTTTCACACTTTTATTTAATGACAAAAAACAAATTATATTAGATGAAGTAAGAAAGATGCATGAAAAGAATGCAGGAGAAGACAGAGGAGAAATAAAGAAAAAATTTTTTATTATGGAGTAACCAGTGAAGTGAGAGAGATTAAGAGAAAAAATTGGGAATAATACAATTGACGCAGTAGTAGTGGAGAATTAAGTAGTAGAATTTTGTAACTGATGCATTAACGTGATTTGAGAGAATTAACGTGGAGAAGTTATATTGTATTGTGGTGAACGTGGATGGAAATGAAGTAGTAGCTGTAACTGGAGGTAGGTTACTAAAAAGGATAAAAATGGAAAGAAAAATTGGACACCAAAAATGAGTTTTCCCATTATATATTGTTATAGATAATATAAAATATAATATAATAATATAATATATATATATATATATATATATATAATGACATTAGTAACTTAATAATAAAAAATATACGATGAAGTATTAACAAAGCTAAATTCATCAAAGAGTACCGATATTTACTTATATCGGCAGATACCAAACTCGATAATAATATTAATATCTAAACTCTACTTTTTTAAATTAATCAATTACTCAAGTTAAAATGTAGATATAATTTTTATTACTTGTAAATTACTAAAATTATAGTTTCAATTATGTAAAATATTTTATCATAATAAAAATATATATAAGAATTTGAATTTAATTAAAGTCAAATAGTTATAAAATTAATTTAATTATTTTTAATAAAATAATTTTTAAAAATAATGAATTCTATTTAGTAAATAAATCATAACTTAAAATAAATTAATAATAATTAAGTTTTAAAAATATAGAATGTTATAATCTACTCGTCTTATAAAAATTTTTGTTCTCAAAAATTGATATAAAATAGAGAAAATTCATACTAATCTTTCTTTTTAAATATATAAAAAAAAACAGAAAGATTTGACATTCACTTATCAATTTCATTCAGCTGCATTACAATAGTAATTTCAAACATTTATCTATTTATTATCTTCATTTTTTTCACTGTGATTATATTAGTCAGGAGCCTGATCTTTTATTTCGTTAGCGTTCTTCTAAGAGCATTTCCAACAGGTTAAAAATTGGAGCCCGATTACTATTGTGTCAGAGAAAAAGAAGAATTGGAGCATTGGAGTGGAACTAAAGTGAGTTCTCTCACTGATTTCAAGAAGAGGGAGTCCTTTGAAAATGGGACTCCCATTATCCAATCAACACTTGCCAAATGAAAAGTTATGTAAAAAATAAATAATTGTATAAAATGTTAATTAATTAAATAGTTATGTTAATTAACTAAATAGTAGTATTAAATAATTAAATAATAATTAATTTAATAATAATTATAATGATTAATTATATTAAATACTGATATTTTTATTTAATTAATAATTTATATTAATTATTTATATCATAATTAATATTAAATATTATTTATATTTATATTATTATATTAAATTAGCCGTTGCAAAATTAGCCGTTGTAAAATTAGCCGTTAAAAACTAGTCGTTACTATGTTACTGTTATTATTAATAAATTAATATTTTGTTACTCTATATATACCACTTAGATACACTTCTATTCTCACACTTTCTACTACTCTTCTTCATCTTCTTCCATGTTTACGAAATCACAGTTATGCTACTATTATTTTTTGTTCGAAAAAATGGATCCAAACCAACTCAACTCTTTCTTCAATTACTTACACAATTTTTTTCAAATTTCAAATACCCAACAATCTCAAACCTCAAACTCTCAGGTTCCAAATCAAAACTTAACACTACTGAATATATTTCAAAATCCAAATCCACAAAATCTTTCTAATTTCAATTGTCAAGTTCCTTATAATAATCAGTTTCCTATATTCCAACCGCAAAATCAAAATTCACAAACACCTCATTTTCCATTTTCATCCATATTTAACCCCTCTATCGGAAATATTACTCCAATTTTCTTGCCGTTTCTAACTCAATTCAATGCACCAAGACATAACTCATCTGGTGTTGGTGGCTCTTCTAACCCATCCTCTCAGATTCCTATACAATCTAGTCCAAATTCGTAATATTCAGATTTTGCCAACCCTCGTGAATTAGATGCTATCGACCTCAATGATGATGATATTGAAGATCGGAGGCAAGATAGTATTCAACACAGGAATTGAAAAGAATATTTTGCACCATACCATCAATTTCTCTAAAGAAATGACCAACTTCGAAATAGGCAGCAGCATAGACAATTGAAAGAGGACTTGATTGAACACATTTGGCAATTTCACAATGCTTGTCGTCAACTATAGAGTTTAATTATTTTTTCTTTGTATTAAGTAATTTTACAAATTAGTGTAACCCCGAATTATATATTATGTATTATTGTTATATATGAATTTATTTAATATTAATATCTTTTAATAGTGAATTATTTTTAAATTTATAAATTTAAATTACATTATTGAAAAAAATTAATTACATTAATTTCAAGTATTTTAATTAATTAATTAAGTGGGACTACAACATGGACTAAAGTTAGTTCTTCCTAATGAAGAAGAGAGAGATGCTTTGAATTCCTATTTACTGTTTATGACGCAAAAGCTGATGTGAAGTTATTTTTGATGACATGTAGACCATAAACAAAAATTGGGATGAGTTCTGTACTGGAGATGGTCTAACTACTTTTTTTTGGCTTCCCATAAATCAAAGTTCCTACATAGCTGAACTTTCCATCATGCTACACGTCATGGATAGCAAAATAGTGAGTAATGTCCTACTTCAACCTTCCATGATTCAACTCTTATCTTTTATCATGATAACCATAAAACTTAAATGTAATTTATTTGTTTTCAGGACAGAAATTGAATGCAAACTGGTTGGTGCTTTAGCACAATCTATTCAATTTGGTTCAACCAAGCAAGATCTTTACCAAGATATTTTCACTTAAATATTGCCAAAATTTTCATCTGATATCTCTTCTTTGGGTTGCCCTATTGTCATAGCCAAAATGCAGTTCACATTTATGTTCCAATGCTCGTGTGCTGAAGAAAACAATTCTTTGAAAATTATTCTCACTTTGACAAAATTATTAATACATTGCTCAACATAGAATAATCAAATTGTTTTGTGTGTTGGAAAATAAAAGAATAAGACACACACTCACGAAGAATATAAAATGAAGAGGAATGTATGTATTGAATGTATTTGTGTGTTGTTATTTTAAAATGATTATTACATATGTATTTATACCTTTCTTTGATATCTAAATTTAATACATCCTAACAAACAAATGGTTTAAATTAAAATTAAATATAGATAAGTTATACAAACTGTGATTTCTGTTCATTCTTGAATTCTAACTATTAAGTTTATTTTTAACATCATCCCTTAAACTTGATAATTTTCTGACTCCAATTATAATCCTTAACTTTTGAAAAGCATCATATTTCAGAAGTTTTGTGAAAATGTCAACAACTTGATCAAGTGATTTCACATACTCAACCTCCACATACATGTTCTCAATACATTGTCGAATGAAATGATACTTTGTTTCTATGTGCTTGCTTCTGTCGTGAAACACTGGATTCTTTGCTAGGGCACTCGCTGACTTATTGTCCATCATGATCTTGGTGGATTCAGCTTGCTCAAAATGAAGTTCCTTCAATAATATCTTCAGCCAAATTGCATGACATGCACATGCAGTGACAGCAACATATTCAGCTTCACAAGTTGAAAGAGTGATTATAGGTTGTTTCTTTGAACACCAAGAAATTGCATTATTTCCTAAAAAGAAAACAAAGCCAGTAGTACTCTTTCTGTCGTCAATATCCCCAGCATAATCACTATCACAATAGCCCATTAATTTGAATTCATCTGAAGTTGAATAAAACATGCCATACTCAAGAGTGCCTCTAAGATAGCGAAGAATTCTCTTGGCTGCTTTCATGTGGGTTTCTGTTGGATTTTCCATGTAACGACTAACTAACCCAACTGAAAATAAAATGTCAGGTCTGGTACAGGTCAAATACCTTAGACTCCCAACGAGACTTCTAAATAATGTTTGATCAACTTTTCTTACTCCTTCTTCCTCTTTGGAAAGTTTGACTCCACACTCCATAGGTGTATTGGTAGGATTGCAGTCTAGCATGTTGAGTTTCTTCAATAGCTCTCTTGTATAAGCCTCTTGTGAGATGAAAATTCCATCCTCCATTTGTTTCACTTCAATTCCCAGATAATAAGACATTAGTCCCATATCACTCATCTCAAATTCTTGAGCCATTACTTTCTTAAATTCTTCAAACATTATTTGATTATTTCCTGTGAATATAAGATCATCCACATAGACACAAACAAATAACAAATTTTCTTTTTCCTCTTTCACATAGAGTGCATATTCATGAATACACCTAGTGAAACTATTATCTTAAAAATACGTATCAAGACGATCATTCCAAGCTCTTGGAGCTTGCTTTAGTCCATATAAGGCCTTTTTAAGCCTTAACACCTTATCTTCACAACCCTTAACAACAAAACCCAAAGGTTGTTCAATATAAACTTCTTCCAGAAGATTGACTTTCACATCCATTTGGTGGATTTTCCAATTGTTCTGTGCTGCAAGTGGCAACAATAGCCTTATCGTCTCCAAGCGAGCAACTAGAGCAAACACCTCATCATAATCTATTCCTTGCTTTTGTTTATACCCTTTTGCAACGAGTCTTGCGTTATACCTTTCTACATCACCTTTAGAGTTTTTCTTAACTCTATAAACCCATTTGACTCCGATAGCCTGATGACCACTTGGAAGTGATGCAAGTTTCCAAGTGTTGTTCTTCTCAATTGCTTGAATTTCTTCCTCCATAGCTTGTATCTATTTCTCATCTTTGATAGCTTCTTTAAAACTTAAAGGCTCATCATTGGAGAGTAAACACAATAAATTTTCATCCTCTAGTATTTCTGTTTGCTTATAGAGATCAGGGAGGCTTCGATATCTGTGAGGGTCTTCGCTTGAACTAGAGGATGGAGATGACGATGATGATGCTAGTGGGGTTAATGCTGGTGTTGAAGGATCGATTTCGCCTTGCACTTCTTGCATCGGGGCTTCTTTTTCCTCAAAGTAAGGCAGAAAATCATAAGTGACTTCATTTTGTGTACTCCAGTCCTACTTTGCATTTTTTTCAAACTCAACATCTCTGCTTATTATTACTTTATTATTGATGGGATTGAAGAATTTGTAGCCTTTAGTATTCTCCTCATAACCAATAAATACAAGCTTTTGGCTCCTATCATCAAGCTTCGATCTTTCTTGCTCAGGAGTTTGGACATATGCAATAGATCCAAATACCCTTAAATGTGATACATTAGGCTTCAAACCACTCAATGCTTCTTGAGGTGTTATATCTCTCAAACTCTTGGTAGGTGAGCGGTTTGAGAGATAAAACCGCACATGCAACTGCTTCTCCCCAAAACTCTTTTGGTAATGATTTACTTTTTAACATCGTTCTTGCCATATTTAGAATTGTCCTATTCTTTCTTTCAGCAACTCCATTTTGTTGAGGCGATCTAGGAACAGTTAGGGGATGTTGAATACAATGATTTTCACAAAACATCTTGAATTCATTTGAAGTGAATTATCCACCTCTGTCAGTTCTGAGAGCTTTTATCTCATAGCCACCTTCTTTTTCAACGAGGGCTTTAAACTTCTTGAATGCTTCAAATGCTTCACTCTTTTGCTTCAAGAAATAAACACATATTTTTCTTGAATAATCATCAATGAAAAGCAAAAAATAAGCGCTCTTACCAAGTGACAAAGTCTTGATAGGTCCACAAACATCTGCGTGGATAAGCTGAAGTGGCTTGGTAGCTCTTGATTTGGACTGCTTTGGAAAACTCTTTCTTGAATGTTTTCCAAGTAAGCAAGCTTCACATAACTGATGAGGATGATCAATTGTTGGAATTCTTTTTACCATCTTCTTTGTTCCTAATTCTTTGAGCCCACCAAAATTTAAATGTCCATATCTCATATGCCAAATCCATAGTGGATCTTCAATACATGACTTTAAACATATAGCTCCACCGCTTCTCATGTTTAACAAGAACATACAATTTCTTGTCATAGAAACCTTAGCAATAAGATTTCCATTTTTATCTCTAAACCAAAGATAGCGATCTTCCATGACTATCTTGCAATCATTCTCCATAAGTTGTCCAATACTCAAGATATTATTCTTCATCTTTGGGATGTAATAAACATTAGAAAGAATCTTATGACTTCCATTCTTCAGCTCGAATAGAATCGTCCCTTTGCCATTGATCTCTACTTTTGATTCATCACCAAAACGCACGTGTCCTTTTACGTTGGTGTCGAGTGCTACAAATTTACTCTTATCACCTGTCATATGGTTGCGAGCTCCATTGTCAAGATACCACGTACTATCTTCAGAATTTTGATCTTCCTTGAGCGTAAGAAATAATGTTGGTTTTTCAACATCTTCACTATGCACAACAAGTTTATTTTCTTCTTCTTTGGATGTCAGACATTCCCAAGAATAATGTCCATTCTTTCCACATGAATAGCATTCAATGTGTCTTTTGTCAACTGTTCTTCCTCTTCCACGACTTCGAACAAAATTTTGATTTCTTTTCTCTTGAGAATAATTTTTCTCATCTCTTCCTCTTCCGTAACCACGTCCTCGTCCTCGTCCACGGCCTCGACCTCGTCCTTGTCTTCCACTTTCGTTGGTTTCTCCTCTACCATTCTACGAAAGTTTTGCCTGCAAGACATGCTCCACACGTTCTTGCTTGCCTTTATCCATTCTTTCTTCATGGGCTCGTAAGGAACCATTCAACTGATCAATGGACATCGTATCCAAATCTTTGGACTCCTCAATAGCTACCACCACATGATAAAATTTTGAGTTGAGAGAACGAAGGATTTTCTCAACGACACGAACATCTTCTAATTTTTCTCCAAGCCTTTTCATTTGGTGCACTACTGTCAAAACTTTGGTGAAATAATCCGAAATGGATTCAGTCTCCTTCATCATTAGAGACTTAAACTCAGCCCTTAGAGTTTGAAGACGAACCTTCTTCACCTTTTCAACTCCTATGACGGAATTTTGAAGAGTATCCCAAGCTTTCTTTGCATTGGTTATATCAGCAATCTTCTCAAACATATCATCATCCAAGCCTTGATGAATAATAGTAAGTGCACATTGATCTTTCTTTCTTTTATTTTCTAATTCTTCCTTCTGAGCTTCTGTTAGCTTGTCCACATTCTCTGGTTCTACATACCCTTTCTCAACCATCTCCCACACTCCTTGAGCACCGAGAATTGCTTTCATTCAGGCTGCCTAATTGTCATAGTTGAGCTTAGATAATTGTGGGTATTGAAAAGATAAAGTAGTTCCTTTTGACAAAGACATTTTATAAGTGGCTCTGATACCATTTTGTTGGAAAATAAAAGAATAAGGCACACACTCACGAAGAATATAAAATGAAGAGGAATGTATGTATTGAATATATTTGTGTGTTGTTATTTTGAAATGATTATTACATATGTATTTATACCTTTCTTTGATATCTAAATTTAATACATCCTAATAAACAAATGGTTTAAATTAAAATTAAATATAGATAATTTATACAAATTGTGATTTCTGTTCATTCTTGAATTCTAACCATCAAGTTTATTTTTAACATTGTGTTGTTAGAATGCTCTTGGATTTGATCTAAGTCCAACCACAAGCTGGATCTAAGTCTGAACTCTCCATTTGCCCCGAAGTCGAGGAAAGAAGAGGTATGGTCTACTCTTGCTTGACGTTAATGTCCTGTATCTTTCTTTACATACATGGAATACCTCCTCATAGAGAGCTTTTCCGAATTCCATAGGAGCAAAGACACAACTGCTTTCAAGTTGTTGCTTTTGCTACATGTGAGAACGCACAGCCTTTAGATGCACAACCTGCACCCTCTTTGGCAGTGAACATGTAGGTACTTGAATCAGTTGTGCCTTGTATCTTTTCTAATTGTCCTGCGAATTACTTGAACCTTTGATCTGGAAATCTAACTGATACTTCAAGCTAAATTTTTATTACAGTATTATTATTGAATTTTTGGACCTCTTTTTTCAAGAAAAAAAAAAAAGAGGAGTACTAAGGGGCCAGCAACTTTTGTGTTTTGTAACCATCAATTGGCTATCGATAATGTTTTTAATGGTGTGAGATTAAATCCAATGGTGTGAAATCATTCAATTTCCTTTTTATGGTTAAATGCTGGCCAACTTTTTAAAAAATTGATGGCTCCCGAGATTTTCCCAAAAAGAAAAATATGAGCAATTGTTCTCTTGAAAACTAAACTGAATTGGGAGCTCAACACAATATGAAGATAATGTTTCTCAACCCAAGGTGGAAAGGAAGGATGACGCGGCAAGGTTGCTTATAGTTGAATACTTACTATAAGTAAATGGAAGAACCTTTACTATGAAAGCAAGATTGCAGAGCAGAAAAGCAACAAGTGGTTAATGCCTGAGAACATTGAAGAGGTTTGCAATTCTTGAGAATGCTAAAATGGATGTTTCCTGTCTTACATTCCCTCAACTGATCAAATGGCAAAAACATTCCCTCAACTGATCAAATGGCATATTTGCTTGCAAAACCTGTGTCAAATTGTCTTTGTAAAGTTTTAATCCAAAAGCAGTTTTCCCAAAAGGATTACTGAGTGTAAGGGGGGAAGGTTAGAAAGAAGAGTTTGTTTCTAACCCCCCATTTTGTATATATATTAAGGTAGGGTGTTAGTTTCCGTTTTAAGCTTCCTGTTTGAGTCCGTTTTGTATCTCTTTCTCAATAGGCTAGTTTATATTTAAAATCATTTGTGCAGTTCTCTTGTAGTTCTCTTATAATTATTTGATTTGCATCCATCCAATCCACTCTCCTTAGTGAGGCTTTAGTGGTTTCATTTAATTTGCACATACTTGAACCTCCTCTAGGCGGATATTCTATAATTTTGTCTGACAAAAATTACTCTTAATTTTATCTAGTCTTTCTGTGTGCACGAATTCAATAAAACAACATTGTCGAGTAACATATGTGAAGAAAGTTCTACATCAGAAAGAATAAGCGAAAAATTTATAAGATGAGAGATTCGTAAACTCAAAGTCTTAAATGTTAGTTACGCACAAAGATTATATGAGTTTTATCTTTGGCTATTAGTATGACAACGGATAAGATGTTAGATTCGGCGTTTCATTTTTTATTCTTTAATGTTGTTTTGGTCACGGCAGCGGAAAGGGAGAGGAGGGCACAACGGTGGTGTAGCCTGTAGGCATAAGCAGCCATTGATTCTCTAAAAAGGGAAAAACAAAGGTTCCAACGGTTGGTTGATCTCCATTTCAAGAGGGATACTTCTTGGATCTTGAGGACCAAAGCTTGGAGGACGATACACATACCCAATCCAAAAACACAGACCAAGTGCATCCTTAATGTTTTCCCCCTTTTCATTTTTAGAGGGGTCTTAGACTTAAAAAAATGTTGTAACTAAGCTGCTCCAAAAACAGAGAAGACAATTTTCAAATTGGCGCCACCATCTGCTCATTGAGAAGTGGTATTGGATGACATTAGTTGGAGCCAAGACAATCGTCAACAGATTTTTAGATTGTGCAATCTCACACTATATGTTCTGATGACTCCTCCCATTTGAGATGAAAAATTCTTGGGAACTTTTGATAAATAATCAAACAATAACACTATCAAACAATAGGACTGGACTAAGCTCTAGTGGGAGTTGCACAAACCTTTTTCATCCTTTTTTTCTCTTTTGATAAACAAAATTACACTAACCATTTTTATCACCACAATGAAGGCACATAAACTTGTTCTTTGAGATTCTGGGTGGCACTTTCAGTAGGGAAACCTCTAACAGCGCCAATAGTCCATTGCGCTATGATTCCCGCTGCAATAGCAAAGCGTAGTTGTCTCTCCAAAACATCTTGATTTTCAAACATTTCTGGGCAGGTGGTTAGTTTTCTTAAAATAGCAGCAACAACGGCATCGCCGGAGCCAGTTCTATCACAAGTAAATGGGGTTATGAGCACATCTTCGGTTCCAATCACCATCCCATCAAAAGATGGGGTATAATAGTGAACCCTAATAGTACCATCAGTAACAAACAGGAACTTAAGGTGATCATGCCACAAAGGTGAGATTTCCTCAGCGGTGTAATGGTAATAATCCCGTCGATTCTTGGTTTGTTCATAACTCTCCGAATAGTATTGGGGCTGATAGTTTCTCTTCCTCTCGTAATATTCTTCATCTAGAAGGAATTCTAGCTCCGTTCTTGAAATTTCAATGATGTCAGCTTCGTTCCATGCTCTTTTTATTATTTCTCTCGTCTCATCGCGTGATCTCCAAAGAGGTAATGGCAGGTTCAAATCGAAAAATACAAGGCTGCCAAACTTTTTAGACCACTTAATTGCTTTGAAAAGAGTTGATGCCATTGAGGGGCATGTAAGAACTTCTGAATTGAAATGGAAGATCCTAGCCTGCAGTAGTCCACACCAAAAAAAAGACGACTATTTCAGTTCACACGATGAATATATATGTACAAGCTTCTTACCAAACAATAACAATTCTTACTATCGCTAAACCTAAAGGTTACTAAAATTGGAGGGTTTAACCTTAACTCATATGACTAAACTCAACTCAAAAACTCAATTTTGGGGGGATCTAAATTCAACTACAAATTAACTTGGGAATTTGATAACGTGAAAGTTTCCAGGACCAAAATTTGCATTACATGGGCAGCCACGTGAACAAGCTCCTTGTTACTCGGAGTCAAGAAAAGCGATGCACCCAAACCATGTAATGTAGAAAACCTAAATAACAATGCACGCTGTAATTTATTGCTTATATTCACTCTTTTCCCTTTTCCCCTCAACAATCGTTACTTAGCTCATATCAAAACCAAAGGATTGCCATGCAACCACATTGCACCTTAATTGATGAAGCAATCTGCCCCCAACAAACTCCACTGCATCAAAACTAAGGCATGTTTGATTTTCAGTTTGCAAAATTCCAGTTTGGCAGATTATACTAAACACTTCTAAAATAAAATGAAACTCACATTTTACCCTCCACACACATTACTCTATCCATTTCTCAATCAATGAACTAACATCACAACAAAAATTAATTTCATAAACCAAAATCGTTAACCAAAAAAAAAAAAAATTAAAAAATAATAAACAAAAAAAATCTAAGTTTGCTTCGGGTACCTCTTTCAAAACAGCAAGATTCAACTCATCACCACGCAAAGAATCCTCAGCACAATCCTTAGCCATTACCATCTTCATCTTCCCCTCCTCAAACTTCACCTTCATGTAAGAACACGCAGTCCTAACACCATCATCGAACTTCACCCCTCTCGTCTGCACCTTCTCCTTGTTCATCATCAGCACCATCTCCTCTCCAAGCGAGTCTTTCCCGACCTTCCCCATCACCGCGGCCCGCCCTCCCAGCCTCACGTGAGCCACCGCCACGTTCGACGGGGGGCCACCGGGGGCCCGTGAGAACTCCGGCGGGTCCCACTGGAGCATCTTCCACTCGGAGTATATGTCAGGATGCATCTGGAACTCGTGCACGCGAACCGTCGGGAGGAACTCCTTCTGCAGCGCGCCGAAACAGCACACCAATGGCGGGTCCTCGTAAGGGAAATCGATTCCGTCGTCGTATTCGTATTCCGAATCTGAATCAGGTTCTGCGTTTTGGGGTTCCATGGTGCCGTTTTCGGGCTTGGTTGTTGTTGGTTCAGTTCCGGATTTCTTCGTCTTCCTGCCGCGTCGTTTTGGGGTTTCAACTACGGCGCCGTTTGTGTTGTCAGTAGCGGTGGCGGAGGTCGAGAGTTTGGAATGGGTTGGAGATTTCCATTTTGCGGAGTTTGGAGAATGGTGGAGGGATGGAAGGTGGTGGGAGGGTGGAAGGGGGAGGAGGAGGTGGTGGTGGAGTGAGGAAGCCATTTGGGTTTTGGATCAGTGGGAAGGGTTTATCCATTTGAATTTTTTGTCTGCAACAACTCTTATCGGGTCAACGGGGAATTTTCCATTCTGCATTATATGTATCGGGTCGGGGATTTTAGTGACCCGTTTATTAGATAAAGGGAGAAAAGTAACTGTTAGTATCATGTTAAGTTAGAAACCTATTTTACTTGACTATTTCACTATCTTAACAAGTTTTATAAAATACAAGTGTATTTGGAATATAACATGTATTGTTTATTTTTATTAATCTATTGTTAATAATACTACTTTGGACATGTTTATAAATTTAAAAGTAAAATTAGTCAAATTAGATCTCTTCAATAAAAATTTTCATATTTTATCCATTATTCATTAACATTAAAATAATATGCAATATCAAATTAAATCATTAAAAGATATTTTATAGACAATCAAATATTTATATGTTTTTGTTTTGACCTGAAATAAAAATGTAGGGATGATAATAGGTAGGATAAGTCGGACTAAATCCTAACTCTACTCGCAGAAGTACTTAATTCTAACGGTGAGTTTACCAAAAATATATACCTAACGAGCATACAAATAATATAATCATCAAATATTCAATTTTACATAAAAATCTTTATTTAAATTAATAACACAAATACAAATAAAATCATTATAGTTCCATGAGCATTCCATTTGCATATTCTCTATACATTAAATTGACTTTTATATAAACAAAAATATTAAATTATCAAATAATAACCTTAATTTAGTGGTTAGAAGTCTTTTACACTAAGGTAGAAGCTCTTGATTCAACACTCACTTAAAAATAATTTTATATAACATTACATATACATATATAAGATATGAATTGATCAGGTTGGATCGAATACATGCAAATAGGATATATGTTGCTATCCCTATAGAGAAAGTGCTGTTGGGCCTGGATGAATGCTTAAGCCAGCAAGAATTTTTAGCTAGTTCTGATGGTAGTTAAAACTCAATAAATATTTGTTGATGTGTTGGATATTTATAGGGTAGAGATAATTTGATCATAGATGAAGATATTTTTTAATAGTAGATCATTATTCTCTCACTATTTGAGAAGTTAATGCAAGGTGACTTTTTTTTTTTCTTTTGAAGTAAAGGAGCTCAACACAATAAGGTAGAGCAACAAAAAAACAAAAACTAAACAGTAAGTACAAAATTCAATCCATAATCATATTCGACATTGCCATCAACAACCATTAGGATCAACTCCATTACACTCTTTGTAGTTCATAAATGACCTATTAATAACATCCGCTACTCCTGCTTCTTAACTTCTGAATATTCTGTTATTCCTTTCCATCCATATATGTCAAATGATAGCAAAAAAATAAATTAACTACCTATTATGCTCCTCCTTCTTTACAGGCCATTCATGTCTATTTTTCAAAGTGTTGCTTAATTGTCCCTGAAATATCCCACAATTTATCATAGTCAAATAACCACACACACCATACTTATCATGTAAACTCACAACGAAAAAATAAGTGATGAAAATTCTCAATATCTTTATTATATAATACACACATACACACTATCATGTTGATCAATAATGCCTAACCTACATAATATCTCATTGGTATTGACTCTACCAACTAACACAACCTAGGTAAATAACTCAATTTGTGGAGGTACTAAACCTCTCCAAATAGAACTAGTGAAACTATAGCTCGTAATATCCTTTGAAAGTGTTTTCGCCTGCAAAATCTGCATAAAGGAGCTAGTAAAATAAATAACTGATTTATTAAATTTTCATACCAGTCGGTTCTCTCTTTCAGTTATTAAGTTGACTGACTGTATAACTTCATGAAGTTGGTTAACTAGTTTTCACTTTCATTGGAATAGTTTTCTTCTCCACTAAAAATTTTATATCCACTCTAAAGCATGCCAAAAACCACAATTCCCTATAACAAATCCATTCTGATTTGAAACCGAGAAAAGCCTTAGGAAAGTGTCCTTCAACACACCAGCTAGCAGTGACGGACCCATAAAATTTTATGTTGGGTGACAAAAATAATACACATTACTACAAAAGATATATTAATTTAAATTTAAAAAATAAAAGTGCACATTAATTATTCGAATACAAAAAACAATCAAAAATTACATTAGCCGCTAACTTTCTTCTCTTCAAATTTTGAAGGTACTTCTCTTCTTGTTTTCATATATTGAAAATATTGAATAATTATTTCATTATCAACTTGATTGAATGTCTCTCTTTCTATATATGTAACCAAACATTCATTCAACCACTCATCTCCCATTCGATTACAAAGTCGACTATTTATGATATTGATAGCAAAAAATGTTCTTTCAACTGATGCCATTGCCACAGGTAGAATCAAAGCTAATTTCAACAGAAGAAACACCAATGGATAAACAATATACTTTTTTGTCTCAACAATAAGAATTTCTTTTTATTAGAAGAGACTAATGGAGTGATTTCAGATTCTAGTAGTTGCTTTCTTTTGAAATATTTTTTCATCATTATTTCTAAAAATAAAAAATTATATTTTAAATTATTAAATTAATCAATTTACTTTAAAAATTTATATGCAACACAATTACATATAATAGAATAAAACGAAAGATAAACAAATAAATAATAAGGATCACTAAATTGAGAATAAAACAAAATATATAAATCCATAAAGAGAATAAAAAAATAGATTAATATCTAAACTAAAATTGTTTGAATTAAAATTTGTAATTGAAAATATCAAAAAGAGAAACAATGAAATTAAAAGATACAGAATCATAAAGAGCTATACAAAACAAAATATAGAATTTAAAATGTATCTTTTAATGAAGAGAAGATGACCACTAGACAATGAATAGAAAAAGAAGGTTGAAAATATGAAACTAAGAAGATGGTTTAAGAGAATAAATGAGTGACGGCTGGGATTTGAGAACGGGAGAAGACTAAATTTGATTAGGTTAACTAATAGTCAAAATGATAAAAAGATAAAATGAATTTAGAACTTTAAATAATTGGGCTTAGCTTATTTGTAGTGGGATCATTTAAAATTTAAAATGGAGGCATATTATATATTAAAAAATGAAATCAGAGCGGGGGCAAGTGCCCCCCATGCCTCTGTGTAGGTCCGTGCCTGCCAGCTAGTAACTAATTGTCTTTCCAAAATCGGACTCTTCTACCATTTTCTACATCCAAAGATAAACCCCATATCATCTTCTCCCTCACCTCCTGTTCATTTATCTGCAATTGGCAAATATCCTTCTATGGACCCTCTCTAGTAGGTACAGACTGATGAGAAAGCAATACATTAGAATTTAAATTATTACAAGAACACACAATCTTCTCCCATAATAGACAATCTTTATTAGAGAACCGCCACCACCATTTGAATAAAAGAGCTGTATTCTGAAATACTACATCCCCCACTCTCAAATTTTTTAGCCTTTTTGGAGCTTGTACTATTTTTCATTTCACTAATGGTATCTCATGCTTGCCATCTGCGTTACTCCATAGAAATTTCCTCTACAGTGAGATTAACTTTTCTACCGCTGCTTTTGGCATTTTGTATAAGTTAAGGTAGTACACTGGCAAACTATTAAGTACTAATTTAATTAGAACAAGCTTACCAGCTTTATTTATAAGTTTTCACTTTTCACAAACTGAATTTCTCTTCCACAAACTGAGTTTTTTTTTTCACCTTGTCTATAATCGGTTTTCATGTCTTGATAGGTCTCAGATTTGCTCCAAGTGAAACACCAAGATATTTAAATGGCAAGGATGCTTTCTTACACGGTTACACCCCAATAATTTGTACATCCTCCGCATCCACTTCCTCTCACAGTTAACTGGAATCAAGCTGAATTTATCAAAATTAACCCTCAACCCAAACATCACCTCAAAACACCGCAAAAACCTCTTGTAATTCCTAATTGTAACCTCATCCTGTGAACAGAATAAGATGGTGTCATTCGCAAACTGTAGGTGAGACAATTAAATATTGTTCCTTCCAACCAACAACGGAAAAATCCTACTATTCCTCACAATTTCACCTACTATCTTATGGAGCACATCAACAACAAGAACAAAGAAAAAGGAAAAAGAAGATCGCTTTGTCTTAAACTTCGTTCCATCTTAAAGGATTTAGATGTCGACCGACATAAACATACTCCTTAACCCATCTTCGCCATCTAATATCAAAACCGATCTTTTGAAGGATGATATCCACAAAACTCCACTCTAACAATCATAACCACCATAAAATGTACATAGATATTGGAGTTAGCAGTTAATTCCAAATTTATATATCAAAAAGGAAAAAAGTACATATATAGAACTTAATCATCTCTAATAGAATCAATGTCATAGTTTTTAGTAGCTTAATTTGATGATTGATCAATATAGTATTAACAATCTTTAAACATTATATTTTTACTCTTTGGATCATGTACTTTGTGGTTGCATTTCTAACATTAGTACAATTTTTCACCATAAGAATATAATAAATAAAGAGTAATTATTCAAATTAGTGCTCAAAAATTTTAAAAGTAAATATTTTAATTTTTTTTTAAATTAATATACAAAAATATTTTTAAAATTTTATTTCGGTAGATAAATCAGTTCCCAATTCATTTTCTATTAGAATAATTATCCAAATCAATCTCCAAGGATTTTAAAAACGAATATTTTAACCTAAAAATAAAATTAATACACAGATCAATCCTCAACGCTTTTTTCTGTTAGACATGACAATCTCCCGTCTATTTTCCAAAATAACTTACTAAATTCTTCAAATATTTATTAGAAAAAGAATACTAGTAGATATTATAATCATTAACTTTTAAGGTTAAGTTAACCTATCTGATTTCTAATATAGTATTTTTTCAAAAAAAAAAATATTATTGAACTATTCTCATTACATACACAATTCCAAATCCAACAAAAAGAGATATACTAAATCTTATTAGACTAACTTAATATACACATCTATATGGCACATACATATTATTTTTCTTTGATTTATAATGTGCGCAAAAGCTATATTAACAAAAAATAAATGTGTCAAATTTGCAACTTAATTCCATATGCATAATGTCAAATTGTTAACAAGAATCTAATATTAAAAAGTATGTTTGTATTAAAAGAAAATATTTTAATTTGAATTTCAAAATATCAGTATTCACCTTGCTTGTTTTCAGTGAAAGAAGTGTATCAATATGTTAATATCATCATCCACGTGCACAAAACTAAACTAATAATAATAAAAATTGACACATAGTAAAAGTAAAAACAGATATTTTATTTTATTAAGTTAGAGTAACTCTCTTGTAGGTTATTAAATTTTATCTACTATAAATAGAATTTTCATTTTAAATAAAGAATTAGGACCATTTTTAGTCTCATCTGCTTAACTCCAACATGTATAAATTTGCATACCAACTCAACATTCTCCGTTACTGAATTACGTCAAAAAATAGATAAGAGACTTCTGACAAAAAAATATTGAGAATTGATGTGTATTAATTTTTTTTTTTTGAGAAATTAAAATATCTACTTTTAAAATCTTTAAGGATTGATTTGTTTGTCAAAGTAAAACATTGAAAATGTTTTTGTGTATTAATTTTTCTTGTAAACTAAAATGTCTGCTTTTAAAACTTTTAGAAATTGATTTGGATAATTACTCATAAATAAATGTGCAGAAGATAAACCTATACACGCGCACACAAATCATTTCAACCTGTATTTATTTGGTAAATTTTTAAATATTGGTATAATTGAAAGAAGAATAGAAGAACGTCAACTATTACTATTAGCAGCATCATAATCCATGTTACAAACATTGTTAATAATTGATCGGATGATCAAAGAATGTGTAGCTCATATTTGCAATGTATTTCCTTTCCAAAATAACTAATTAAAGGAGAATGTATAGGATGATAACTTTCATTCTTTGCATCTGAATAAAAGTTCCTCAAAATAAATAAATAATATTAATGTCCATATTAATATGAAAATAAAATATAGTTCCTTAGAAATTTTAAAGCCATTTTATGATAATAATAATAATAATGGTTAATGTTTCTATCAATAAAAATAGTTATGAACAGTATGTCATACCACTACCAGTGACCCAACAAGAAAAACTATATCACCCCTGTCCAACAACAGAACTTGCTTTTGAGTGCCCTTGATCATTATCTGTTTCCTGCAAAAGATTACAGTGTTAGGCAAGTAACAAACCATGAAACTGTTGACTAAATAGAGGTTACTTTCAGACAAACAAATGTTGTCATACAACCCTGTTTATCAGTTGGGGAGAGTTTTTTCTCCCTTGCCTGATCCTGTTAACGGGAAAGATACATCAAAGAAAGCACCTTTTGGCTTTGAGCAACTTGTGCAGAGGAGGATAATGATAATTGTGACAAAAGACAGCTATCATCCTCAAGCTCTTGCAGCTTCTGTGATTCTTTATGATCCTCGTTCTCTTGCTGCTTCTGTGAATATTTATGATCCTCATGCTCTTGCTGATGCTGTGATTCTTTATGATCCTCGTTCTCTTGTGGCTTCTGTGAATCATTATGATCCCCGTGCCCTTGTTGCCTCTGTGAACCATTATGATCCTCATGCTCCTGCAGCCTCTGCAAATCTTTATGATCCTCGTGCTCCTGCGGCCTCTGCAAATCTTTATGATCTTCGTGCTCTTGCTGCTTCCGTGAATCATTATAATCCCCGTGCTCTTGCTGCCTCCATGAATCATTATGATTCCCGTGCTCTTGCAGCTTCTGTAAATCTTTATGATCCTCGTGCTCTTGCAGTTTCTGAAAATCTTTATGGTTCACGTGTTCCTGCAGGTTCCGTGAATCTTCATGATCCTCGAGCTCCTGCAGCTTCTGCGAATCTTTATGATCATCGTGCTCCTGCAGCTCCTGCGATTCTTTATGATCCTCATGCTTTTGCTGCTTCAGAGACCCTCTCTCATAGAGAGCATACTCCTCAGGTTTTTCCCACTGCACCATGAAGAGTAACCATCACACAAAATAACAAAAAATCAAAACATGTCTGATCGAGATCCAAAGCTTGAAACATTACTTTGCTTTCACAAGTGACGCAATTGTAGTAGTAAGTATGACCATCAGGGCAGTAGTGCTCACTCCAGTCACACTCGGGAAAATCTTCATCTACAGGACTAGTAGGCATATCAGGTGAAGTACTGCCAGCAACTGTATTAGAATTGCTTACACTCTGCGTAGGTGTCTGCAAAAGACATTAAAGCAAGAAAATTATTGCGGGCTGAGAAACAAATAAACTTAACTAGTAACTAGTCAAATGATAATTCATTTAGTGGTTAGCAATGTAGTTAATAGTCGGAGATACAGCTGTGGGGGGGGGGAGAACTACATTATGTGATTATCTGATACTGTTCCACAATTATAGTACAACATTTTTAAGAAAGAAAAATCTTTCTTCAGAAAAGAACACTCAAAGTTGTTGCATTTACAAAGGCCACAAAAAGAATTGTATGACTAACTTTAAACAGTAACTGCAAAAAATTGTAAATATGATTTAATTGACAACAAAAACATAACAAGAAGTACCTAACTATCAACTCAGCAGCATTAGTCAACCTCTTCAATAACATTAATTTACTTACATTACGACCAAAATGTCCCTGAAAGAGTGACTTCCAAAGAATGATTGATAACTGTATTACCCAATAGTCACTAACCTGTGAACTTGGCTGCTGCTCTATATTTTGCACTGACATATCTGTTGGATGCAACTGTCTCTGCACCTCAGGATAAAATGGTTGAGAAGACATCTTCGGAGCTTGATTGCACTGCAAAGGCATCGAAGTCAATTGTGAATGTGGCTGTGGGATAGGAAATGGCTGGGGCACCATGTTAGCCCCAGGTTCCCAATTCTGCATATGAGAAGAAACTTGTGGGTGTGCAATTGTAGAACGATGTGGAGCCATAGGCATAATACTTCCTCTAGTATTTGGATCACCGAAATTTGGCACTGGCCTGTGACAAGATATTAATCAGAAACTCCTTTAGCATGTCAAATGCATGTAGTAATTACTAAAACCAAAAAAAAAAACAAAGGTCAGAAAGAGGAGGATAAAGAAACAAACAAACCAAACTGCTGATTCCTGAGGAAGGGGACCAAAATTTCCATTTCCATTTAAAAAGTTGCCTCTGGGAAGAAAAACAAATAAACAGCATGAACAAAATTCCCGAGTTAGATCCATCAACAATATTCTACTGGCTGGAAAGGTATTATCATATTGGAGTTTTCCTTCCGCAAGAAGTATTTATTTTTATTAAATATATCTTGTAAGTATAAAGGGTTTCATATACTAGATGAATAATGCATAACAAGAAAATTGTAGAGTTATGCATGAAGAATACGCTGTGTCATATTTTGTTCATTAATAATAAAACAAAACAAATAAACATGTCGTGTAGTTTTGCATTAATATATTAATAACAAAGACTGTCATGAACATAGAGTTGTGTGAAATATAAAGAGGCAAACAGTAAAACCTTGGATCTCCAGTCTTTGGTTTCTTTGGCTCCGCAAAACGAACAATTAATGGATGATCACAACCCTGAATGATTAAACATGACAGTTTAGTATCCATTCAAAAGAAGTCATAACAATATGTATCAGGCACAATATTTGCCTTACTCTCATTGTGAATGTGTTGTTCAGCCCTTTGATTGCCGCCAACGCCATTTCTCTATTAGAAAATTTGACAAAAGCATATCCTTGGAAAACAAGAAATGCATCCATGTGACAAGCATGCTAGGTGAAAAGGAAAACCACGTATAATAGCATCATCAACAAAAATAAGCACAACTTGATGACGTAGACCCAAAGTGTTAATAATTTGAATTTCCTCATACACTGAGCTAAGTGAGGAGTGGGGAGGGAGAGCTCTCTCTCTTCATTCTTAATAAGTTATTATTTTTGTTAATCAGGTGTATGATCTCCTTGAAATACAATGTCCAGTAAAGAAACAAAAATATCAGGTTTGTGTATTCTTCAAAGCCACAGAAATGATAAGAACATTATATTACAGGAATAGGGACCAACCACGATTGTGCAGGAAGACATCTTCTATATTTCCATAAGCAGAAAATATCTGCAGAAAATGTGGATACAAAACTTAGAAACTTAGTATGAAACCTAGGATATCACACACAGCCATGCAGACTACACAGAATATTCCATAATATCTTAAGCAAACAATAAACAATAATCTCGTATCAAAGCAAAATTGATGACTACCATAATAAAGAAGAAAATATCATATCTACCCACTTAGGTGATTGTTTCACGTAATGTTTGGAAATTGAATAACTAATTTTGATATACGAAATAAAAATGTTACTATCTACAAAGTTCCTTCGGAAGATATATTTTTGACTTGGCAAAATTTAGAAAGAAACACATCTTAAACTGAATCAGGCAGCAAAAAACTAGCAGATAGTAGACGATGGTAACCAGCTTTTCGGGCTATCTGTTAACCATAACAACACATGTATCAATATGATTATGAATATTTCTGTCTCTAATATCTGTTTCCAGTTTAATTGGAGACACCTGCAATGGTGTGGGTCTAGACACATTTCTACAGTTTGCACATCATCAAGCGAAATAAAAGGAATATTGGACTACATTCAATAATAAGAAAGATACCATAGCAACTTGTAATTAGGTTAAGGAAAAATATTTGGTTGGATCTGAATGGTGAAACATACTTCTTCTATTTCGTTTCTCGAAGCTTCTTTCTTGATGCAACCAACAAATACTTTATCAGCAACCTCTGAAGAAACATAAGAACAAAAAATGAAATAAAATATGAAGTGATAAGCTAAAAGCAACAGCATAAAGAATGAAAACTTATGTTAGAAAATAGTAAGCGATGGGTTATCTTGGGAAAAAGGATGAGAATTTACCTTCTGAAGGATCTTTCTTTTCCACGTTCCGTACAAATGTTCGGACCCCTAGAAAAGGAATAAATATGAATCAAATGACTAATACACAAACAAGTATGAAGCTTTTAATTACTCATCACTCACTGAAGACAGTATACTACGCTAAATGACAAGTTTTTATCAATAAAACTCAATGTTTGAATATAATAGGATGATTCTTTGTAGTGTTAAATTTAAACCTGTTGCCTGGTAAGGTCTAGAGAGAGTAAAATGGTAAATGTATGCAGTCTAACCCTTGTGAGTGGAGACTATTTTTCCATGATTTGAAATTTAGAACCCATGATCTCTAAGTCACAAGGCAGCAACTACCATTGCATCAAGGCTGACTCTCAATTTTCAAGGGAAGCCAAAGAAAAAAGGGGTCTAAAAACAAAACATATAAAGATTCAGTGTGGACACATACAGTGCCAAGGCTAAACCGCAGCTTCAAAACGCTTGTGTGCACACAAACAAACATAGAATTACTCTCACCTCCCTTGAGTTTTACCTTCGTTATATACGATACTGTTCTCTATTTTGAGAACACACAGGAACTTCCCTCAACAGACCATATGTCAAGGGAAGTTTGTAACAAATAAAGAAAATTCAAGCAAGGTTTGTGTAATTACCATAAAATAAAAAGGGAGAGAACAAGATGAAGCTATATATGCCTATGAGTTCACATTTCAGTGTGAAACCTGTTCTTTTCACTATTTTTTCCTTGAGAAACTAAACTACAGCATGCATTCAAAACCTTCTTTAAACTGAACCAAACTAGATAGAGAAAATATAATCTATTAATCAGCTAGGAAGTGGAACCTGGTTAAGGCACACTAATACAGTATTTATCTCATAAGTTTTGAAGGAAGTAAAATTTGAAAGAGTTACCAAGCCGTTCACGTTCCCGATCAGCATATCTGACAACAACAGGAGATGATTCCTAGAACATGTAAATGAGCCCAACAATAAATATATGTTTAACTTTGAAATAATAAGCTGTATAGCAGAAAGAAAAGGTTCGAGTCCATCATAGGTAATGTTGTCCTTACCCCAGGAAATGTATACTTATTGTTTAAAGCCTTAATGGCTCTCTCAGCTTCATCTAATGTTGCATATTTCACAAAACAACTTCCTACAAGGTTGATCAAAATTTGAACTAGTGTGATTTCTTTCAGATATGGTATGTGATTACTGGTAGTGTCAAATTAAAGTCATTAATCCTTGCAACCATTGGGAAACCAAATTACACAAACTGATGATGAAACATAGCTTATACCTTGTCGTCCACCAGTTCTCTTATCTTTTAAAAGAACAACCTCAACAATAGTCCCATACCCTTCAAACACCAGGCGGATCTGATTAAAAATTAAAAGTAGAAAATGAAAAGAGATGGAAGGGTAAGAAACGGTTACAAGTTGATAAGCCAGTGTGCCAGCAGGCAAAAGACACAACAAATCTTATCATTTGAAACTTGAAAATCCTAATATCTCAAAGTGATGCTTATGGCGAAAGGACTTACATCAGCCTCGGTAGCTGTTCTTGGAACCGGTGCAACATAAACTTTTACATGACACGCACCATCTGCTTGATCTGCAAAGAAGAATTGCCGGCGAAAAGAATACTTAGCAAAACAATCGTATTATGCATTTATTTATTTAAAAAAAAAAAAAAAAAAAAAAAAAAAAAAAAAAAGCTAAAAGGAATCCTCTCAAGAAATAACAGGAACAACAGTGCAGCCTCATTGGTCTCAAGTAGAATGCATGTTAATAGTCATGGTCATTGGTATGAAAGCAACAAAATTCAAATAAAAATGTTAACAGTGTGCAACTGGAAATCAGGTATCAGAATAGAGTGACCATCTAATCTAAGGGCAACATGAAATGAGCATAAAAATAGAATCCAATCCATTTACATATATCAAAAAAGAAAAGAAAAGAGAAAAAAGTAAACAGAGGAAACGAAATTGGATTGTACCTGGAGAAGTAGAAGTCCAAGCTCGCTTGCGGGGTGGACGTGAATGGTTAGGAGGAGCATATCCAGAAGCAGGAGAATCGATTGGGTTAGGGTTGGGGAAGGCATTGACCCCGTTGTGGCAGTTGTAGTTGCCGTTAGGGTGGTTGAAGTGGTTGCTGTTGTCTTGGGTTTGAGGTTGAGTGTAACTGTGAGGGTCTCCGCTGAAATTCACCATTTGAGCGATACCCCAGCTGAGCTACGCTGGTGGATAGAGAGAGAAGGAGGTTCAATTTGGGAAGAAGCTGTGCCCTTTTCCGGTGGTCTTCTCAGCTCCGGACTCTGCTCAGCTCGGAAAAGTGAGGTTCTCAACTGATTTGCCGTGCCGCTGAGGGTTTACCAATTGAAAAATAATTAGAGACCGTATTCATATTTTTAAATAAAAAAAATACATTACAAAATATTAATCATTATATATTTTAATAACTTCAGTAGCACATAATATTATTGAAGTAAATGCTATGGTACTTATCGTTTTGTATCTAAGTTACTAAAAAAATAAATAAATAATATTTAATAAATTTTATATAATTTATTTGTATCATAATAAAAACACCATAAAACTCACCTATTACTAAACCCTAAATACTTTCTAAAATTATTTTTCCTCATTTAATTATCCACTCCAACATTACACGCTATTCTAAATAGTTTATTGTTAAAAAACACTCTTTTTCTTTTACAAGTTTTAAAAAATAATTATGCTATATATTAAAATTAATCAACAAAATCAATTATCAATATAAAATATATATTAAAATATAAATATATATTAAAAATAAATTAGAACACATATATATTTATACAAAAATATATTAATAATTAATTTTAGCTTAAAAATAATCTCACGTTCAATGAATCAATGGATAGAATGTACTATTTGAATATTTTGAATTTTTGGGTGATTAAATATTTTCGAAAGAAAAAGTATAGAGAAATAACATTTTTTTAATAATGTAAACAATAATTAAAAAAAAAGTTAATTTTAATTTTAAAATTTAAATTTTGAATTAATTAAAATCTTATTTTTAAATTATTAGTAGGCCTAAAATGTGACATATTGTTCACATTGTTTGCATTTTTCATTATTTATTTAATGAAATTATAAATAAATACGTGTAAAACTAGTCAAAATAATATACACATATATATTTTTAACAAAATAATAATAGATTTAAATCTTAAAAATAACAAAATTAAAAAAGAAAATAGTTTAGAAGTAAAACGTTATACACTAAATTTCTTTCAATTTCTTTTATCCCTTTTATATAGAATAGCTAGATAGTTACAAGAACTTTTACCAAAAATTTCTATGAAAGTTAAACTAAATAAAGTACTACATATATATATATATATATATATATATATATATATATATATATATATATTTGAATGTTCAACCAACATATGAAGTGTGTAGATAGATCCTTTTATGAAAGGCTACATTTAACACTTGATGCTTATTCTTTTTTTTTTTTTTTTGGTGAGGGGAGGGTCAGAGACCTCGAAAATTAGAATACAGAATTTAGCTACGCAAAATCTCTAAATCTGTAAGTTTTCGCACAATCAAATAGCATAGGAAGATAGATCTCAGAGATAGGATGATCAAATAAATACAAACCAATTCCAAGTTGATGTCCCTTCTTAGCTATGACGTCCGCACAAAAGTTTGTTTTACGGAAGGTATGACATATGATGAGTTTGGAAACTCCAATTTAAATTGATGATGATCAAATATTATTAAAATAGTTAATTATAAAATTATTAATTTAATCTTTAATTAACATTTATTGATTAATAATTTTGTATGGTGCAGATTTATGCTTGAGCCAGAATTTTGGTAAACAAGCCCAATTGTGTTAAAAAAGCACATTCAGCCTTATGCAATATGTTATATAATATGTGACTGAATTGTTATATTTGTTGGGCTAAGAAAACCAATTTTAAGTCCATCAAGGAGGTTGGTCCGAAATTAAAAAGGAAATGGGGCCCAATGGCTAAGCTATTCTTTTAACTTGATGGAATCCAATTCTTTATTAAATGGTTGCATGCTATCAACGGATCCCTCTCTCATATTTTGGTGGATTCCAAATTTTGATTAAATGCATATTAATGCAGACCTTGAAAATAGGAAAGAGAAAGAGAAAATTGATTTGATAGCTTTCATTGTGCTACACGTTACTAAGCAAAAAGGGAAGTGAAATTAATTTAATTTAATTCATTTGTTCAAATCACATTGAAAGTTTTCTCTCTTCTCTCTCCTTTCTCTCATCACCTTCGGTCACTTCACAGAGGAAATATGGAAGCTAAGCCAAGTTATCAAAAGAAAGAAGAAGCTAGTAGCAAGGCCATAGTGATGATGGCATCAAGAAAAAGAAAATCTGAAGTATGGTGTGGCTGAGATTTTTGACACAAAAGGTAAGATGTGGTAAAGTGATCTTAAGCTCTCCATACCAAAAATGGTGAAGATCCATTTCGATCAGAGGAAGAAGATCCCTTGGAAGCATGGCTTGTCTCTACCTTTGCCCAACCACTACAGGAGGTAGCTACTGTAGCTACGTGGAGGATGAGGCAGAGGATAAGGGCAAGAGGAGCTGTCAAACATCAAGGAAGCATCAAGGGCTAGGAATCCATCTTGAGGAGCAAGTCAAGATGGAAGGCCCGGATTGATGAAGCTTGGTGTGAAGGGAAGACACAGAGGTAATTGCATGTTGGTTATAGCATTTGGTTTCCTCTCCTCTCTCTCTGGCCGAACCGGTTTTTACATGAAGAAGAAGAAGTTGGCTCGATTCATCAGTTTCAACCTTGGAGGCTTCCCCTTCCATAAATAAGGGAGAACAGCCAGGGCTTGAAGTAAGGAGTTAAGAATGCAAAGCATAGAGTTCTCATAGCTACCCAAGCTAACAGAAGTTCTTCTCCTTCAATGTGTTTCATTTTGTAATTTTTCTGTTTGGTTTTGTCTGTCTTGAGTCTCATGGAAAAAGGCAAACAGTGAGGTTTGTAAGAAAAAACCATAGAGCAGAAAAAAGGCAGAGTATACAAAATTAAAAGAAAAAGCCATAGATATCCTAGAGGTCCTTTGTATATCTGTGTTGTGTTTCATGATTCTGTGGGAATCCCCTTACAAATTGGGTTAGCACTTAGCAGTTGAAAGCTTGGTAGGTGACCAAGTCAAGTTCAGGATTGGGGTTAGATTCTGGACTTGTCCCGGATAGGAAGGATAGTTCCTAGGGAGAATTGGTGTATGTAATCATGATGATTATAGTAAAATTCCATCATTGTTGTGATGGAGACTGGATGTAGGCTGCATTGTACTTGGCAGCTGAACCAGGATACTTCGTGGTGTGATTCTCTCTCTCTCTTCTACTCCATTTCTGTTTCTGCTGCATAGGAGATAAAACTGAAAAATATCTCTTGCCTGGTTACGAGATAAAAAGAAAAAGTCTCGTGGCTAGGTACGAGACAAAAAGCAAAAAGTTTCCAGAAGTTATTTCAAAGGCCAGCAAGTGTAATGAAAAAAAAATGGGCTAAGATTCAATCCCCCTTCTCTTAGCCACTGATAACCATCAACATATACTCACATGATGGATTTGCCGGACCAGAATATTAATGTCTTGTAGTAGGAAATAGCACGGGTACAACCGAGAGCAACCTACTCGAACGAGCTTAATTGCCATTTGCAAGTCCGATTCTATAATCACATCATTCATCTCATTAGCAGCTGCAATTTGGAGACCTTTAATAATAGCCCAAAATTCAGCGTGAATGATCGAGCAATTTCCAAGATTACATGAGAAACTCATGAAGCAAGTTCCCATAGAATCTCTGAACACGCCCCCCACACGCAGCATTATTTGTCTGAGCAAAAACCGAACCATCCACATTTATTTTAATAATACCCTCGTCATGAGGGATCCATCTAATACATAACTCCGAGTTGGTGTTAATCGAGCATGGGATGACTTTTTTCCGGCACTAGTTTGAAATCTCTTTGGCGCGAATCATAATAGAGGTAGCGACATCTTTTGACATAGTGAAAGAGCCTTCAAAAACAAACTTGTTCCGGAGATACCGAAGGGAGGAAACTCCAACACCGAAGGTAATGGGCTAGGAGTCATTAACTTCTAGGTTTGAGCATATCCAATCACGAATATCCAAGCTGAAGAAGTGTTGATTTCTCTGATGGGGTAGAAGAGCTCGCCAAACCAACCTTGCTGTAGGGCAATCCCTGACCGCATGTAAGACAGTTGCCTCATTGGAATTACATCTTAGGCAATCTGCTTCACTAGTCATGTTTCTCCTCCGTCAGTTGTGATTAGTAAGAAGAGCATCATTAGCCAGTAGCTACAGAAAGGTTCTAATCCTCTCAGGCCCTTTCCAGTCCCAGACAAACCGAAACACGCGATCATTTTCAGTGAGATCCGTATTCAAAGCTTTATAAGCTGATTTCACAATAAAAGTTCCATCTGTACTTGGGTCCCTGGCAGCTTGATCGGCATTCTTCTGCGGGGATGGAAGGGCCATAGCAGCAATCTTAGAAACCCAGTCCTCCGGGATCCATTCACGAATCTTTTCCAAGTCCCAATCACCTGAAACAAGGAGGAAGTCATTTAACATCGATTTATAATCATTGGGGTTAATTGCCTTTTTTGAGTATTGGTCCAAAGGTCCTGCTTTTACCACCCAATTATGGTTCTAAAAGTTTATGCTTGTCCCATCACCAATACGCCAAGCTGTGTTCCTCTCAACATCTTTCCAAGCTGAACAGACTCCTTCCCATAGATTTGAATCCTTAGTTCTCCTCCTGATGTCAGGCATGATGTCATTACCACATTTGTATTTAGTCCTCAACACCTTGACCCAAAGACTATCTCTTTTTTCAACTAAACCCCAGCCAACCTTCATCATGAAAGCATGATTTAAGGTTCTTGCATGCCTGATACCCAGGCCGCCTTTTGCTTTCGGCATGTTAACTTTCTTCCAGCTAACCAAGTGGACCTTTTTGACATTCTCTGTCCCCCCCCCCCATAGGAAGTTCCTACATTTGGAATCAATGATATTACAAGTAGATACAGGCAGAAAAGCAGTTTGCATAATATAACTAGGTAAGGAAGTAAGCACAGATTTCACCAGGGTTGACCTCCCTGCCAAAGAGAGGGAAGATGCCTTCTAATTGTTCAAGCGCGATTGAAGCTTGATGATGATATCATTATAAGTATTTTTTGTGACTCTGGAGTGGAGGATCGGAACTCCCAGATATTTGCCCAAGTCCTGCGTGATAGAGAATTGAAGGACCCTTCTAATGTCATCCTTGACAGTGTGACCAACATTTTTGGAAAAGAAGATATGAGTCTTCTCCTTATTTACTTTTTGGCCAGAACTATCACAAAAGGCAGTTAACACTTTATTAATAATCTCAGCCTGTCCAACTGAAGCTTCTGCAAAAAGGATAAGGTCGTCCGCAAAGAAAAGATGTGAGAGGGATGGCCCCTCCTTACACAGTTTTATAGGTTTTCATACATCCATTTCCATTTCCACACTGATAAGTTGAGATAGGTGCTCAATATAGAGAACAAACAAGTAGGGTGAGAGTGGGTCCCCCTGTCGGATGCCTCTAGAGGGGGCGAACTCCTCTAAAACTTCACCATTCCATAAAACCCTCATCCTAGTCGTCAAGATACAAGCATATATAATGTTCATCATATACTCTGGCAGCCCAATATCCTGCAAGGTATCCTTGATAAAGCTCCACTTCAGCCTGTCATACGCCTTCTCTAAGTCGATCTTGATTGCCATCCAACACTTCTTGCCTTTCCTATTTCGCATGCAGTTTGTGACTTCCTGGGTGATAATAATATTATCTGAGGTATGCATTCCTGGAATAAAGTTGCTCTGAGTCGGCTTCACCACTTTCTCCATGATTCCTCTCAGTCTCCTCGATAGGACTTTAGTAATGACTTTATAGGAGACATTGCATAGTGAGATAGGACACATTTGCTTCAGGGATATTATAGGTTCGACCTTTGGAATGAGAGTGATAAGGGTCTCATTAATATCCCTGACCTCCGAAGGCCTGTTGAAAATTCTATCCACCAGTCTGCACAGGTCCGTTCCTACAGTATCCCATTTCTTCTGATAGAATATAGTCTAGATTCCATCTTTCCCTGGGACCTTGAGTCTCCCCATAGAGAATAGAGCACTCTTTATTTCCATCCGGGAGATGCTGCTTCCAATGCTTACAAGGTCATTTGTATCAAGTAGTGGGAAGCAGTTTTTCAGAATAAAAGGGGTGTCTGGAGCGTCCTCGGTGTATAGCCAGCTATAGAAGCTGGTTGCCATTCTGTCCAGGGTTGTGCGCTCATGCACCCAATTTCCATTGTCATCCTGCAGAGCCTCAATCCGATTTCTTCTTCTCCGGGCCATAGTCGATGCATGGAAAAATTTTGTATTCCGGTCCCCAAACTCTAACCAATTACAACAAGATTTTTGGTACCAGAGAAGTTCCTCTTGGGCCATGATCTCCTCATACTCCTCCCAGAGATCCCTTTGCAGTTTCTCCAGATAGAGGTTCGAGTCATATTGAGACTATTTTTAATGCCTTGAAGCCTCCTTAATATCTTTGATTTTCTCCTGTGAATATTACCAAAGACATTATGGTTCCAATTTTGTAACACCTGCTGGAAGTCTTCCATACATGAGTTCCAGTTCCCCTGAAGGTTCCAACCTCTGTTAACGACGTTGTCAAAGTCAGAGTGGTCCAGCCAGGCGGCCAAAAATCTGAAAGGCCTCCTTCCCTTATTAGGAGAGGCCTGAGGGGCAAGACAAAGGAAGAGAGGAGAGTGATCAGACCTCAGGTTTGGCAAGTGTTGGATGGAAGCCCCTGGGAAGGTGATTTACCAATCAGGATTAGCGAGACTCCTATCAAGCCTTTCAGCCAAAGAATCTCTTTTCCAGGTATAGGGCAGCCTGAGTACCCGAGATCAAGTAAGCCACAATCAAACAAGCAAGCATTGAAATCGGGGCACGCCCCGCCCTGTCGTAACATAGCCCCCCCACTCCGTTCATGATCACGTAAAATGGCATTGAAATCCCCTATAGCGCACCAAGGAATGTTAGCTTCCCTACTGATTTTTCGAAGATCCTCCCAAAGAGATTTTCTGAAGCCTCTATTCGGGCTCCTATAAACGGCTGTAAGCAACCACTGATTCGCATTCCTATCTTTTATCTTCATGTGGACAGTTTGGAAAGTATGGCTCAGCACCTCCACCTTCCAAATGTTTGAATCCTACATACACCAGATACCTCCTGACTGCCCTCGCGCCTCCATCACAAAGCTACCATTTAGACCAAATCTGTTCCTAACCCTTTCTCCCCGAACACCGCTAATGTGGATTTCCATCAAAATAACAAAATTCACATCCAGGTCCTTCCTTAGATCTCTAATAAGAGTAGAAAATCCCTTACCTCCAGCTTCTCTACAGTTCCAAGCTATAATATTCATGATAACCCAAACAAAGGAGATGGTCATTCAAGACCCAAGATACCTTCACTAGACGGACTAGGCGCTGCCCTCCATGCGCTGCCCTCCATATCCTCGGAAGCCTTTGCATGGAACATCGGTTCCTTACCCTTGGTAGAATTTTTATTTCCCTCCTTGATTGTGCCTGGTTGTTCGCTTGGAGCCCATCTACCGTCTCCATCCTCCACCGTCAACACAGGGGTACCACGGCGCAGAATTTTCTGATTTAGAGGGGGGTTGTGGTTCACATTGGTCTCGAGGATTTTGTTAAGATTCTTTGCCAATTGGTAGTCTTCCTATTACTGTTTCGTGACTTCCCTCATCCTATCAAGAATGACTCCTTCCATAATCTCTCGATCAGTGCTCTTGGAGGATGAAGACACCGCGTTGTCCATGCTATGGATAGCAGCCCATAAGGAGAGTGAACCCTTGTCCATCATTTTTTGTTTGGGTTTAAAGCCTTTTTTTGTTAGCATAGGCCCAATCTTCAGGGCAGCAGTTTTTTGGGGTCCCTGCGGGTTTCTACCCGCTCCTGGTTTCCTTAGAACCACTTTAGCTCCTTCCTCTTTGTTCAATTGGTTTCGGGTTTGATTCAACGGCCCAATATTGCTCCTATTAGATCTGGGAAGAGTTGAGACAAGAGCTCGGTCAGGGGCCTGGTTAATAGGCTTGGGACAATCTAGTCCTTTATGAGAGAGATTCTTTTTCAAGGCCTGGTTTGAGTTTGCCAATTTGGATCCACTTTGCATGGCCTCTTTCGGTTGCAAATTATCCTGCATCTCATTATCCCTTTCTTCATACAAGGCATTAAATCTGGATCCTCCCTCATTAAAGGTGTTCTTCATACTACCGTTAGTTTCCTTATTAGGCATGACATTAGAGATTTGAATTTGTTTTTTATTTTTCCTCGGGATTTCCTCCTGTTTCCTTCTTTGGTTCCTTCTTACCATCATCCAGGGACCAAAATCAGGGGGATTCTTATTTATCCGTTGCACGATATGATCATCAATGCGTTCCTGATTAGCTGGAGTTTCTCGATCCACTTCCCCAGTGCTAACATCAGCCCTTCTCCTTGCCGCCGTCGCTCTCTCCTCCTCGCCTGCCATCTCCACCACCAGTTGATCTAGCTTATGTTCACCAGCTTCACTACACTGCTCCACCTTATAGCCATATTTTTCACAAGAGAAGTAGATGAGATGTAGACCTTCGTATTCAATATTAAGCGTACTTCCAAGGATAGATATTCTGGGTACTAATTTCTTTGACAAGTCAATCTTGACGCAAATCCTCGCGAATTTTCCTCTCGAATGTATAGAAGTAGCGCGATCAATTTTCAGCATATGCCTAATAGTAGATCCTACCCTCCATAAGAAGTGGTGGTTATATAGCTTAATAGGGAGGTTGGGGATGCGAATCCAGGCCGCAATCTTTCTCACATGGTTCTCGGTCGTTAGGAAAAAAGGTCTCCATCTTTGAACAATAAGATAGTGTCCTGCTATCATCCATGGTCCTCCCGTGAGAGCATGGGAATAGTCCTCTTCTTCAGCAAAATGCACTAGATAGTAGTCTCAGTCCATGTCAATCATGCTGATCTTCCCTTTCTGTGCCCAGTCACGCTGCAACCGTTGCTCGATGAAACCGAGGGCTACTTTCTTGCCAAGAACTTTAACGATCATAGCATTCTTCCAAGGCTTGCACCAATCTTCAAACTCTCCCTTAGACACTAGAATAGTGGGGCATGGGTCGAAAGGTTTATCACTCAGATCTTCCTCTTCCCTATACCATTGATCTTCTGGATTAGGCCGATCCTCACCCATGTCATCGCTATGAGGAGACATATCATCTAACAAGCCACCTGGGGACGAGAGAAGGCTCTCCTTATACGAACTTTTTGATTTGCCATTTATTTTATGAGAATTGTCTTGATCAAGATCCACCCTGTCTCCTTGTCGATTTAGGTCTATTTCCTCACGAGACTTGACCTTCTTCGTACTTCGTTGAACTAGATCCACCTCTTCTGTCGAAACCATAGCATAACTCTCGGTTGTCATTTTTTTTCCTAACTCTTAACTCTTAGGTAATATCGTATCTCTAAGTTAATATCGGTGTCATTTCATCATTTCACTTGATGCTTATTCTAATGCATATTGAAAATGCATAAAACTATAAAGAGAATAAATTTATATTTTATATAAAAAATATATTTTTTATTTTTTTATATTTATTCTATATGCTATGCATATTTTCAATTTGTATATGAGTGTGAGTCTAACACATAAGTTAGGGTTGGAAATGAGTCGAGTTAGACCAAACTCAAGCTCGACTCATAAAAATTGAGCTTGGTTCACAGCTCGACTCATTAACAATCGAGCCTATTTCTTAAGCTCAAGCTTAGCTCACCGAAAGTTCATGAACTGGCTCGAACTCACGAGCTGACTGAAATAATAGGAATATAATCTATAATTCTATAACAATAAATTATAATTTATATATTTTAAAAAATATTTAAAAAGATAAATTTTATATATTGTTTATCTATAAATAAATTTTAAATTTTAAATAATTAAGATCATTAATATATATAATATTAAAGGTATAGATTAAATGCATATATATATAATGGAGTCATCTTACAAGCTAATGAGCTGAGTTTATTCAAGCTCACGAGCTAATGAGCTAAGCTTATCTAAACTCAAGTTTGGCTCATTTAATTTATGAGCTCAATTTCAGGCTCAAGCTTGGTCCACCAGCTCACGAGTTTAACTTATCGAGCTATTAACGAATTGAACTCGAACTGGCTTGACTCACTTCTAGCCCTACACATAAATTTTATTTATACTAACGTAATTAATGTTTTTATATGACTAATTACATGAAACATGTTGATTTTATTTTAAAGAATACCACAATTATTTAACTTATTTTCCTGAATTGAAAATTGAATAATCCTTTGCATAATTTCATTTTGTTGCTCTTTTTATCATTATTTGTTACTTTTTTTAATGTAGGTATTTGTAATTCTAATCCATCTAATAAGAGATAAAGTAGTTTATTGAGGGGAGTAAAGCTCTCAATAACATTTTTTTTAAGTAAATCCACGAGATAAGCCTCAAAGTGGTCTCTGAAATTGCACTCGAATTTTATAGTAGTCTCTAAACTTAAAAATTACCTATATTCGTCCCTGAAGTTACACTCCGAGACTCAGATTCGTCCTTCCGGCACATTCCGTCTACCTGGCACCACCGGAAAGCTGATCTGGACTCCTCCGTGATACGCTGGCCAGGTAACGGCTAGCTGATGTGGATTAGTAAACTTTTATGGTGCAATTTGGTCCCTAAATCAAAATTAAAAATTTTAATCCTCAAATTTAATTATCATTCTATTCTCTACAGTAATCCCTCTTTTTTATACAGGCATAGATCTTCATATCCCAAATTCACAAAATTTTTCTTTTTGTTTATTTTTAGTTGAAGTATCTTATAACAATAACAACAACTAGAGTCTTCTTAACAACCATTATTTGAACAAGTTTAACCGCTTTTATCCCCTTTTTTGTAAGAAAGATGGTGAGATTATAACATAAAAAAGGTTATGTGATATATATAATTAAAAAATAATGCAAAGTTTAGTTTCTAAAATTGTGAACTTTATAAAAATTTGTTGACTTTTAAAAATGATTAAATTGATTCCTAAATTCATAAATTGTGAATCTCAACTCATCTCTAATGCTAATATAAAATGTTAAAATGTTAACATGACATTTTTTTTTGTGACTGTTAACATGACATTTGCAAACAAAAAGATGATATGATTAATATTTTAATATAATCAAATTAGTGTCTTAAATAAGTTAATTATATTATTTTGCTTAATTAGTTTTTTATTAATTAGAGACTAAAATAATAAATATTAAATTAGGTAAATTTTTGCTATTTTTTTGTTTCTCTAATATTACCCTTAATTAATTTGAAATACCTATTTAATTATAATAAAATCTTAGACACGTCATTTTAATGGAGATGTCATACGATTTGAAATGCCATAATATAACACTTTATATTAATACTATGTGAATAACAGTTAAATTAGGATAATGCATGGTTATTTTGGAACAGGATTCGAAAGGAAATGTAATGTATAATAATAACGCGATGTAACTTTTTAATTTTGTAAATACAAGAGATAGATTTTTGTAAAATCATATAAAAATATAAAATTGAATTTTGTAAAACATTTTAATTAAACTAGAGTTAAATGAGTGTATAAAATGTTAAATACAAAGACATAGTATGTGACTTTTAATTAACAAAACATATGCATACTTTCAATGAAATTGTAATTTGTAGTCTCTTTCACATCTATATGGAGAAGAGAAGATAAGAAAAGAAAAGAAAAGAGAGGGATTACTACTATAGAGAAGAGAATAATAATTAAATTTGGGGATTAAAATTTTTAATTTTGATTTAGGGACCAAATTGCACCATAAAAATTTACTAATCCGTCAGTTAGCCGTGACCTGGCCAGCATGTCACGAAAGAGTCCAGATCAGCTTTTCGGTAGTGTCAGGTGGACGGAATGTGCTGTAAGGACGAATCTGAGTCCCGGAGTGCAACTTTAAGGACGAATATAAGTAACTATTAAGTTCAGAGACTACTACGAGATTCGAGTACAATTTTAGGGACCACTTTGGGACTTATATAGAAAATCCACCATCATGTCTCTTATATGTGTCTTTCTGTCCCCAAGGCACAAACTCATGCACTTCCGTGCACGACTTCAAAATAAACTACACTAAAAAACAATGGAGTAGATGCATTCATTTATTTGATAAACAAATTACAAGTTGTACTTATTAACAACAAACAAACAATAAATTAAAGGAGACATTACATTTTTCGTACAATTAAAGAATTGCAATAATGTTACAATTCAAATTACACCAATTCAGCAGAGAAATAATAAATAATGCAAACAATCCGGCTACGTAGAAGCACTGATCAAGTTGCTGCCACAGAGTTGTAAACTTCTAAGCATAGCTGCACAAGCCATAGACACAAGAGCCTTTGGAATTGCACTTGTTGCCGCATTTGCCACAGTGCTTCTCATTAGTCTTTGGATTGATGCACTTACCTTCACAGCATATCTTGGAATATCCACATTTCTTCCCACACTTTCCGCAGTTCAATTCATCTGTGTTGAAGTTGACACACTTGTTGTTGCAGCAATTAGGACCTCCACTCCCTCTTATGCTATAGCAAACCTTTGGGTTTCTGTCACATGTCAGAGTTGCCTTGCTGCTTCTCTGGGACAGGAACCGGCTTGTTCCTCTCAGAGAATTTGGTTCCTCATCATTCTCATTATTGGTTTCGAAAGATTCTACTCTTGTTGGCATAGTAATTGCCAACGCCATTATTAGCATGGACACAAGAAAAAGGGTCTTCAACAACTTATTCATTTTCTGCTCTTGTGTATATATGTATAGGATATAGGATATGAGACAGGAAAGCTTGTTGAAGTTGATTTTATTTGTTTGATGTGATTGTGATGAAGAATGGATGTGCAATTTGAAGTATTTATAGGAAACTGGGGTTCATCAATTTTGGTCTTACTCTTACATAATTATTATTATTATATATTATATATAGGATTACATGCATGAAGCCATTAAGTATATAGAGCTACCAGCTAATTAATTCTACGTATAGTTAGGTACTTAGCTAGGTGGAGTCTAAATTTTACAGCGCCAAAGCGCGAATGTTAGGCTTGGTGGCAATATCATCAGAAATTCAAACTTGATACAAACTTGTTATCAGTTACGTTCAAGTTGGAGGAATAAAGGAATATGATACACATTTATTTGAAGATTATATTGGTTTAATTATCAAGTGAAGCTTAGTCGAATTACGTACTGTGTTAATTCTTAGTGAGAAATCGATCAATTCGTATTCATACGTGCGCCTGATTTCTTTGGAAACTAATTCGGTGAAATAAAGCAGTTATAGTAGACCGCCAATTGAAGTTATACGAACAAGAGAGTATACCACCAATCGGACTTTATAGTTTGTTACGGATCCATTTAATTTAATTTGAAGAATAATGTTCTGCAAGTAACAAATTTGTTTTGGATTAAGTTGTGTTAGGCATGAACGAGTCAAATATATAATATACCACCAACAACTAAGGATACCACTTTGTCAATTAAATAAAGATGAATTCTATCCGACTCCTATTATTTTATTTTATTTTATTTTTTTACTAAAGATAGGGGACTCGAACCCGCAACCTCTTAATTGAATATGGGGAGACTATGCCATTTGAGCTATTACTCATTGGCTCTATCCGACTCCTATAAAATAATATATAAGTTATTTTTTATAATGTGTTATATTAATTTTTTAAAATATAAAAATTTCACTCCTATTAATTAAAGCACATTTTCACTCTTTCATTCTTTCTCTATTACGTAATTTCGATCTTTTTAAATATTATCGTCCCGGTCATGACAAGAAGCGCTGACGTCGTCGCGATCTACTGCCTTCTAACATTCTTCATGTATAATTGAATAATATTTGAACTCTATATATAAAAGAAAAATGTTAATTAGCAATCAAAAGTTGACAAATACTAATTGGTGAATTCTACCTAACCCCCTCAAAAATAATATTCATGGTGTGTCACATTTTAATTGGACATTATTTTAATTATAATTGAGTTATTTTGTAATTTATTATTTGAGATAAAAATGGTATAATTTCTTGAAGAGAAAATATAAATAAACAATACATACAGTGAACAATATGAATAACTCTTTAAAGAAGAAAAATAAAATTAAAATTAAAATTCAGATTTCTGTTGTAAAATAAATAAGATAGATGTACTAGATATAAAAGAAAATATGTAAATAGATAATTTTAATAATAATATTTATCACATCAATATCTCACACTAATAAAATGTATTAATATTATATGTATTAATATTTATAAACTAGCACCCACGAAGAGAGAGAAGAAAATAGACTTTATAATATTATAATATATGAAAGAAGAGAGAGATAGAAATATTTGTTATTGCTGTGTAAATGGCTTGTGATGAAGCCTTCTATTTATATTTGTGAAAGTCTAACATTCTTCAACATTATTAATTACATTCTATCTTGAGAATGTTAGCTTCTCATAGGAATGGGCATCCACGTCCCATTCTTATCACAACACTCCCCCTTGGATGCCCATTTAGGATTATGCCTCATTAAAACCTTACTAAAGAAAATCCAATGGAAAAAACTTTAGTGAAGAAAAAAGAGTACAAAATCCTTTGTGATAGGGACTGCCTCATTAAAAACCTTGTCAAGAAAAACCCAACGGGAAAAAAAACTTGACCAAGGGAAAAAGAATACAGTCTACCCCTCTTGTCGACATCATTTAATGTCTCGAAATCGGCGCATCCAAATCTCATGTACCAATCTTTCAAAGAAGAATTTTGGGAGTGACTTTGTGAATAAATCTGTCAGATTGTCATTTGAGCGGATCTGTTGAACATCAATTGTCCCTTGATTTTGAAGATCATGAGTGAAGAAGAATTTGGGAGAAATATGCTTCGTTCTATCACCTTTGATGTATCCACCCTTAAGTTGAGCAATGCATGCTGTATTATCTTCAAACAGGATAGTTGGAGCTATCTTATGATCAATCAGTCCACATGATGACAGAATATATTGAATCAGACTCCTCAACCAAAAACACTCGCGACTAGCTTTATGAATCGCCAGTATTTTGGCATGATTAGAGGATGTTGCAGCAATCGTTTGTTTTGTGGACCTCCATGATATAGTTGTACCACCATATGTGAACAGGTATCCTGTTTGAGATCTCCCTTTGTGAGGATCAGACAAGTATCCAGCATCTGCATAACCAACTAGTTGTGACTTAGATTCATAGGGATAAAACAATCCCATATCAACCGTCCCATGAAGATATCGAAAGATTTGCTTGATTCCACTCCAATGTCTTCTGGTTGGAGAGGAACTATACCTTGCTAGTAAATTCACAATAAATGATATATCAGGTCGTGTATTATTAGCAAGATACATTAGCGCTCCAATGGCACTAAGATATGGTACTTCAGGACCAAGGATATCTTCATTTTCTTCTTTAGGACGGAATTGATCCTTTTCCACATCCAAAGACCTTACGATCATTGGGGTACTTAATGGATGTGACTTATCCATATAAAATCTCTTCAAGATCTTTTCTGTGTATGTTGTTTGATGAATAAAGATCCCATTTTTTATATGCTCGATCTGCAGGACGAGACAGAATTTAGTCCTTCCAAGATCTTTCATTTCAAACTCTTCTTTTAGAGTTTTTATAATTGTTAGAATCTCTTCAGGAGTCCCAATGATATTTAAATCATCAACGTACACAGCAATTATAATGAATTTAGATGCATATTTCTTTATGAAAATACATGGACAGATATCATCATTCTTGAATCCATTTTTGGCCAGATACTCAGTAAGACGATTATACCACATTTGTCCAGATTGCTTTAGACCATATAAAGATCTTTGCAATTTGACTGAGTATAACCTTTGTGAATATTCATTGGATGGTTTAGATATATTTACTCCTTCAGGGACTTTCATATAGATATCCCGATCTAATGAGCCGTATAAGTAGGCTGTTACCACATCCATTAAATGCATATGCAGTTTATGATATGCAGATAAACTGACCAAATAACGCAATATTATCGCATCTACTACAGGGGAATACGTTTCTTCATAATCTATACCAGGCCTTTGTGAAAAACCTTGTGCCACAAGTCGGGCTTTGTAGCGCACAACTTCATTTTTCTCATTTCGTTTTCTCACAAATACCCACCGGTATCCAACAGGTTTACATCTTCAGGTGTACGGACTACAGGTCCAAAGACTCCACGTTTAGCAAGTGAGTTTAACTCAGCCTTCATGGCTTCTTTCCATTTTGGCCAATCATTCCTTTGTCGACATTCTTCGACTGATCTTTGCTCAAGATCCTTACTTTCATGCATGATATTTAATGCCACATTATATGGAAATATTTCATTGACAATTGTCTTATTTCGGTCCCATTTCTCTTATGTAAAGACATAATTTATCGAGATCTCGTCATTTTCACAATTTTCAGGTACCTGAACGTCTTCTGGCGTTATATCAGAATTTTGGACAACTACAGGTGTCTCTACTATGTCTTTTCCAACAGGAATATTATTTACCTCTTTTCTCTTTCGATAATTTTTGTCTTTGGAACCGACAGGCCTGCCACGCTTCTGGCGTGTATTTGCTTTAGTAGCTACTTGTCCTACAGGGACATCAATTCGAATTGGGGCATTTTTCGCCCTGCCACGCTTCTGGCGTGAATTTGCTTCAGTGGTTACTTGTCCTACTGGGACATCAATTCGAATTGGGGCATTTTCTGCTGGTATATAAGATTTGGTTATCCTCTTTGTATCGGAAAATGCATCAGGCAATTCATTTGCTATTCTTTGCAAATGTATAATCTTTTGAACTTCTAGTTCACATTGCCCTAATCGAGGATCTAAATGCATCAAGGATGATGCATTCCAATTAAGTTCCTTTTTAGGAAGCTTATTCTCTCCCCCTAATGTTGGAAATTTTGATTCATCAAAATGACAATCTGCAAACCGGGCTTTAAATACATCTCCGGTTTGTATCTCAAGATACCTCACTATAGAGGGAGAATCATATCCAACATATATCTCCAATTTTCTTTGGGGTCCCATTTTAGTACGATTAGGTAGTGCAATGGGAACATATATCGCACACCCAAATATTCTTAAATGGGAGACATTTGGCTGCTGGCCAAAAACTAATTGCATAGGAGAGAACTGATGGTAACTCGTTGGCCTCAAACGAATAAGTGCTGCGGCATGTAAAATAGCATGCCCCAAACCGAGGTTGGGAGATTTGTTCTCATAAGCAAGGGTCTAGCAATTAATTGGAGGCGCTTAATAAGTGATTCTGCTAACCCATTTTGTGTGTGAACATAAGCTACTGGATGTTCAACACTTATTCCATTAGCCATACAATAAGCATCAAAAGCTTGGGAAGTAAATTCACGAGCATTATCAAGACGAATTGCTTTGATTGGATTTTCTGAAAATTGTGCTTTTAATAGAATAATTTGAGCCAGTAATCTCGCAAACGCCAGGTTGCGAGATGATAATAAGCACACATGTGACCATCTCGAAGATGCGTCTATCAGGACCATAAAATATCTAAAAGATCCACATGGTGGATGAATAGGTCCATATATATCACCTTGAATCCTTTCTAGGAATTCAGGGGACTCAAATCCAATCTTTACTGGTGATGGCCTTAAAATTAACTTTTCCTGAGAACATGCAGCATAACAAAATTCACTAGTTTTAAGAATCTTCTGGTTCTTTAGTGAATGTCCATGAGAGTTTACAATAATTCTCCTCATCATGGTTGTTCCCGGATGACCCAATCTATCATGCCAAGTTATGAATTCATTTGGGCTAGTAAACTTCTGGTTTACAATGACATGTGATTCAATTGCACTAATCTTGGTATAATACAACCTAGATGAAAGTGAGGGTAATTTTTCTAATATAACTTTCTTATTTGAATCATGAGTTGTGATACATAAGTACTCATGATTTTCCTCATTCATAATCTCAATATGATATCCATTTCGGCGAATATCTTTAAAACTCAACAAGTTTCTTCGAGACTTGGTAGACAATAGTGCATTATTTATTATGAATTTTATTCCTCCAGGAAACAAAATTATAGCTCTTCCGGAGCCTTCTATCACATTGCCCGAGCCAATAATAGTATTAACATATTCTTCTTTTGGCACAAGATGGGTAAAATATATATCACTTTTAAGAATAGTGTGCGAATTTGCACTATCCGCAAGGCATACATCTTCATTACATATCCTTGTCATTCTCTTCAAAGACAAATAATAATAAAATGAGTAGTATGCACAGTTAAATTGAATACTTGATCGGAATTATTTTTCTAAGAAATACTGCACATAAAATAATGTCATATACTAAAATTTTATTTTAAAAACATGACATATTTATTGATTTCAAAATTCATAAACATTGATATTTCATTATTTATATACATTACATTTGAAACTTAAATACATGGAAAATAAAACTTAACAATAAGTTATTTACATTATTTATTTACATAGATACTTCACAATTCCACATATTAAAATATTCCATCATTGATCAAATGACCAATATTTCCTTCAAGATCCTCAAAGAAATCAGATACATCATAATGAGTGGTGGAATTCTCAGCATCATTTGAAACAAAATTTGTTTCCTTTCCTTTGTCATCCTTTTTCAAAGATGCCTGGTAAAGATCGACTAGGTGCCTTGGGGTTAGGGGTGGTAAAACGGGTCAAACCCATCGGGCCGATCCGCTAAACCCGCTAAAAAAGGCAGGTCGGGCTAGGATTTGGATCCCGCCAAATTAAAAAAATCTGCCAAACCCGCACCGCCAAATTGGCGGGTTTTGGCGGGCGGGGCGGGCCGGTCCGTCGGGCCAAAGATTTTTATTTTTCTTTTTTTATTAAATAAAAAAGTGATTACTATTATAAAACTAATAATTATAAAATTTTTAAACACTTTTTTTTTTCATTTTTTGTTTTAATTCTTCTTTTAGTTATTAACTTTATTTATTTTATTTTACAATTTCGTATATATGCTCAAATTATGTGACTTATTTTTTAAAATAAAGATGATTCTATTGACAAATATTATTTTGAACAATTTTATTGAAGTTAAAAATAAAAAAAATATATAGTAAAAAATTATATTATAATTTGACTATTTTTTATTTGTATTTGATTTTTTAATTATTATTTTTTAGTTAATTTTAATAAATTTTATTTTTCAAAAAAAAAAGAGTCAAGCGGGCTAGCATTTTGAACCCATTTTAATTGGCGGGGCGGGGCGGGCCTAATCGGGGCGGGGCGGGTTGGGGCGGGCCAACCCGCTTTGCCACCCCTACTTGGGGTACGACAGGTACGTGACCAATGGCCCTTTCCACCACAATGGAAATACTTATCCTCTGTTGATTTATTCTGCCCAATATTTCTTTCTTTATCCCACTTCTGGTGAGATCCTCTCTTTTGAATATAATTCTTTTTCCTTCCATAATTTTTCTTGTTATTAAAACCTTGCCATTTACCTCTTCTGGGATAATTTGCCGCATTTACTTCAGGAAATGGGGCGGCGCCAGCTGGGCACGCTTCATGATTTTTCAAGAGCAACTCATTGTTGCGTTCAGCAACAAGAAGGCAAGAAATTAACTCAGAATATTTTTTAAATCCTTTTTCTCGATACTGCTGCTGCAGGAGCACATTCGAGGCATGGAAGGTTGAGAAAGTTTTCTCCAACATATCATGATCAGTTATCTTTTTCCCACATAATTTCATTCGTGAGGTGATACGAAACATTGCAGAATTATATTCATTTATGGATTTAAAATCCTGCAGACGCAAGTGCGTCCATTCATATCGGGCTTGAGGAAGTATCACCGTTTTTTGATGATTGTATCTTTTTTCAAGGTCTTTCCAAAGATCTGCAGGATCTTTTAATGTGAGATATTCATTTTTCAATCCCTCGTCAAGATGACGACGAAGAAAAACCATGACTTTGGCTTTATCTTTCTGGGATGCATTATTTTCAGCCTTAATGGTATCTCCAAGATCCATTGAATCAAGATGGATTTCAGCATCTAGTATCCATGATAAATAATTGTTTCCAGATATAGCAAGAGCATTGAATTCAAGATGAGAGAGTTTCGACATAATGAAAATTTGTTACCTGAGTCTTCCTAAAATTTGATCAGAGTCTCGTCCTGATAACGTGTTGTAAAATAAATAAGGTAGATGTACTAGATATAAAAGAAAATATGTAAATAGATAATTTTATAATAATATTCACCACATCAATATCTCACACTAATAAAATGTATTAATATTATATGTATTAATATTTATAAACTAGCACCCACGAAGAGAGAGAAGAAAATAGACTTTATAATATTATAATATATGAAAGAAGAGAGAGGTAGGAATATTTGTTATTGCTGTGTAAATGGCTTGTGATCAAGCCTTCTATTTATACTTGTGAAAGTCTAACATTCTTCAACATTATTAATTACATTCTATCTTGAGAATGTTAGCTTCTCATAGGAATGGGCATCCACGTCCCATTCTTATCACAACAATTTATAATTAATTAAATAATTATTAACAGATTTTGAAATTTAAAAAATTAAAATTAACACCTAAACACGTTCATATTACATATAGTTATTCCTAATCCCGCCACAACCACGCTTTCGCGCTAGTTGCTCTCACATCCACTAGCATCCTTTACTAGTGTCGATCTCTCCCTCTCTAGACACAGTCGTCGCCTCCAAACTCTTATCGTCGTAGCTCCTTCAACTACAGTTCCATTCATTGCCATCGTTGCTTCACAAACACCCTTATTAATGTGTTTGGGATTGTATACGTGGCGTTGCTAATGCTGCCTCGTAATCTTTGGGTGGGGCTGTTGCTGTCTTGTTGTCGTCTTCCTTCTATTGCTATGTTCTCCTTTTTCTCCTTTTTTTATTCTTCTTTCTTTTTTTCGAATGTGAATGTTCATTTTATTAGATTAGGTATGTAAATGATTATTTTTATTATAAACCAAAAATTTGATGAAGAAAAAAATCCGTGACGTTGAGGACTTGAGGCTAACTGATGAGAGAGAAACCAACGGTGAAATTAAAATTAATATTTTAATTAGATAAATAATTATTAACAGATTTTAAAATTTAAAAATCAACCATTTAAAATTTAAAATTTCGAAATCAGTAAAGTGGCAGATGGTTAAAATCTGAAAAAATAAGATAAAAGAATTAACTCATTATTCACGTTGTCTATTCTCTCGGAACCGTTTTCGAAATATCATATTTTATAGGATTTGATCTGCATTTTGTAAAGTTTACGCTTTTACGGGCTAACGTGAACATAACATAAACTTGAAGGGCGAACGTAGAATTAAGCAAGAAAAAAGCGAGATGGGCTGAGACTGAGAGCCTTGGGCCGCACCCCTAAGGAGACATAGGGTTTCACTCTCACAAGTCACAACTCATGTCTTTCTCGTTCTGCTGTTTCTCAAATCAAATTATCTCTCGCACACGCACCGGCTACCACCATCTCTTACCTTTCGTTTCATGCATTTTCGATAATCTCATCTCTTAGCTGTTTTCTTTTCTCTGAGTCTTCTTTCTCCACCATCCACATAGGTGGCGACCAAACTCCAAACCACGGGCGGAAGCCACTCTCTCTAGCGGCCACCAGGTTCCAATTTCACTTTCTCCTTTATGTTATTGTTGTTGTTGTTAAGAAGTAGTTAGAATTTGATGTAATTGATAGGTTTTCTAACGCTTCGGTTGAGATTATTATGGTGTGAAAAATATTATCGGTTATTGTGTTCTTCGTAAGAAATAATAAATTAAGCCATGATTTATCTATTTTTTTAATTAAACGATGCGGATTTCAGTATTGCTGTGTTTTGTGTGGGAATGCAGGAGTTCAATATAGATAAGGCCTTGTAATGGCAAATAGAGCTGATCCTGATATTGACGACGATTTGCGTGATCTTTACAAGGAGTACACTGGTCCTCTGGGATCTGCTCCTACCAATACGCAAGATAGGGAAAAATCAAACAAAAGGTCTCATGCTGGTTCAGATGAAGAGGAGGAGCCACGGGACCCTAATGCTGTTCCAACCGATTTCACCAGCCGAGAGGCTAAGGTTTGGGAGGCTAAGTCAAAGGCTACTGAGAGGAATTGGAAGAAAAGGAAAGAAGAGGAAATGATCTGCAAACTTTGTGGAGAATCAGGGCATTTCACTCAGGTATGTATCACAGCTCCTACTGCGGCTTTTGTTTCGGGTTGTAACCCCTTTGCAAACATTCACGCTTCTGTATTGTGAATTCTATTGATGATATATAAGGTGTTGCTAGTTGAGTATAATATCATTAACGTCTCATAATTATTTTGGTTGAATATCATTTTTCTTGATAACATAGGGTTGTCCGACTACTCTTGGAGCAAACCGCAAGTCTCAAGATTTCTTTGAAAGGATACCCGCAAGGGATAAAAATGTAAGAGCGCTTTTCACAGAGAAAGTTCTAAACAAGATTGAAAGGGAAATTGGCTGCAAAATTAAGATGGATGAGAAATTTATTATTGTCAGTGGTAAGGATAGATTAATTTTGGCAAAAGGTGTTGATGCGGTACACAAGATTAGAGAGGAGGGTGAACAAAGAGGAACTTCTAGTTCTCACATGGCCAGGTCAAGGTCTCCTGAGCAAAGTCCTGTTGGTGCTCGGTTTCAACGATCTGAGCCCCAGAGGTCTCATTCTGGACCGCGAAATGCATCTCAGTTTCAACAAAGGTTTGGTAGGCAAGAGAGAGCTGTTGAAGACCGCGTGCGAGAGGACATGCAAAAGTTTGCAAGAGGTTCTCCACAAGGTAGGGACAGCATAGGATATGTTTACGGCATCCTTAGAAAGCTGGTAATCTCATGTTCGTAGCTTGTTAGGATTCTGTACAATTCTATTATTTTGAGTAAACTTTGCACAGAAATGGCCAGCATTGTAATGATGTTGCTATTGCTTGTAATTTACTTGCAGCAAGAGGTAAGTTCTTAGCTTTCAAGCATTATCACCGTCCTGAAGGGTTGCCTCCATTACGAACATATTTACTGAAAGGATTGGCTCCCATGGTTTCACTATGCGAATATAAAGATAATTTTTGCATTAAAGCTATGTTAGCATCTTGAATCAAGTGCAATTTGTTGAATTAAAGCAAACCATCTATGTTGGCATCCTGAATCAAGTGCTTAACATACTCTTCATTTCGTGAAGCTTATGGTAATAGTGGAGCAAGAGGTCGGTCAAGCCATTCAAGATCTCCAAGACAGCCCCCTTACACAGGGAACTCATATAATTCAATTGATGGCCGCAATCAGAACATAGGATCTTATAGGAATGATGGGTGGGATTCTCACAGAAGAGAATCTGCAGGGATCCAACCCAGTCATCAGTTTGATTATAGCACTTCCCCCAAGACTTTAGAAGAATTAGAGTTGGAGTATAAGAAAGAGGCAACTGAGCTAATGAAAAACCGTGACAGGGAAGAAGATGAAGAAAATTTCAAGCATCGTGAGGTATGATCATTTATCATTCATGTTTTTACCACAGCTTGAGTCATAATTAACAATCGTCATTCTTGCATAAGCCATGCTGGTTCTATCAAATGTAATGTTACTTGTTTGCTAATTTGTTCGTATATGATGCTGCGAATACTTGAACAGTCATACTTAAAAATGTGTTTGTCAGGAATCACTTTAACTGAATGCAAATGTAGTCTTGTTCCTTATTATGATTTTCTAATTTTCAGTAAAAATAATATAATCAAGCACCTTGGCTTTTATTGCAAGTTTTTCTGGTATTTTATATATTGGATTTTTTACCGAGGAAAAGAAAAACCAGCCGATGTTGTAGTTAAGCTTGTAATTATCTGTTGTCTTATCCACTAGAGCTCTATTTCCAAAATGAGTTTTATATTTATCAAAATACTGGTCTGATGTTTACCTACTGCTACTTTATGATTGCTAATATTATGTTTACTGCTGGAAAGGCTGTTCGAGACTTGAGGGAGAACTACATGAACAAAGTTGCTATGTTAAGGGTCTCACATGCTAAACAATGGGAAGAGTTTCTTCAGCTTGAAGCCCACAGGCATCAACAGCACACAATCCAACAAATCCCTTCTGGTTTTGGCAGTTATAAGCAGCAGAATTTCACCGAATATGATGGTTCTGCTGTCAATCCTCACTATGCTGGGCCCAACTTACCCTTGGAATCGAGGAACAGGTTCTCAGACATGGAGAATTATCCTACCAGGCCTCATGATAATTTTGGTGAATTTCAGAGGCGTGGTGGAGATTTTGCAAAAGCTTTCAACAGATATTAAAATGTTATATGTGAATGAAGTGGTGAGTTGTTCAATTGATTGGTCTTGCAAACCTGCTAAAAACTTGAATTTTAGTTTATTGGCCTTCATTAGTGGGTTCCTTTCTTAATTGTACAGTTGGGTAACTCCTTGTGGTATTATTTTGAACCTCATACCTCAGATATGAATCTTGACCTGGAGTCTGAGTATATTTAATTCTTCTTGTATATATTAGTCTTCTGTACTCAGTGTACTATATTCGGTTGACCAAGCTGTTTGCTATAGTGGATACTGCAGATTCTTTTTTTCTTGCGTAAACCTTAATGTCACTCCAAAAATTTTCAGGGTCCAGCTTGATGGAGAAAAGTATAATGCATGGGGAGGCCAAGGTAGGTAAGTATGTTGAATAAACGGTAGGGTTAGAATGGGACATGCAGTGTGGTTGATGAATTCAGTTACCTGGTAAATTAGTTTTGTCAGGACTTCAATGGAATATTTTGTTATCCGAAACTGGTAATGTGGTACTGCTTTTCCGCCTGGTTATTGTTGTGTAGACATACTCTGTGTTCAGTAGTAACATTGATTTTGGTAGAACGAGGTTCATGCGTATATTGTACTATTAGAGAATGCTTATTGGGGTTTAGCTTCTCTAGGTGTATGTTGGTTGGCTCTTGCTACAAAATTATTCAGGGTTCTCATTGGTATTTGGTTGATATCTACAACGCAGTTTCCTCGCAATATTAAGATTTGTCGGTTAGATGGATTGATTTTGTTTTTCAACTATGAGACAATTCACTTATATAAAATTCATCAATTGGAATTGACATTTTCATATATGTTTCAAGTAGTATTAATCTCCCAACAAAAAATCAGGCGATGGATAAATCTTTTAACATGTACTTGACAATTTTATTTTCATTCCCCCTTTACAAATAGAAGTTATATAGATTAGTTTGTAGTTTTATGTTTTTTCCCCCCTCAGTTTTATGTTAGTTACAAAATTATTAGCTATGTAGCATGAGTTTACTAGTACAAGGTCTTGCTGGAACAGCATAAGAGATATAGTTACGCAACAATTATTTCCTCTCGCTCAAATCGTATACTACATTAAACTACTAATACGTGGTCTAATATTGTGAGACTTAAATAAGTTAATAAAATGCCATTACACTGATAAGACAAATAAAGAAGCGGGGTGGGGAGATTGGACCGACCAAATTACAACATTACCAATAATGAAAATTTAAAAAATTTATATATATTAAATGTACTAAAAACATCAATTTTTATCATTTTAATATTTTTCACTTTCGTATTTGCAATTTTAGTAAATGTGTAATTGTCCACAAATTTCAATTCCTCTAGTTAGGTCATACGAGTTGTGAATCCCAAACGATGTTAAGCTCTTGAATTTCTTCAAGGTCAAATTAGCATTTTGGGAATAACATTGAATGAAATTGAATTCCACAAATTCTCTGCACAATTTACGAATATAGTCGCCGGATATTATATATATATATACACTCCCGTACCATTGATTCGGCGAACGTAAAGGCTGGAAAAACCAGTAGTAAGCAATGCATATTGGGCAGGGCCACACTGCCACCAATCTTGAAATTTATAAGTTTTGCTCTATTCACGAATTCACATTACGAGATCATGCAAGCCCATCTCGTCCTTGTTAGTTGTTACTATTTACTAAAAGATAATCTCATGGTATCCCTTTGCCACGATAACTATTTCTCAATATTTATGACGGGCTTCTACCTCCAAGAAATTTTTTTTTAAAGAATAATAAAAAGTTTATAACGAATGTTATAAAATCTAAAGCATCACTAGTTTTATAGACTCCTACATATGACGTATGTAATATATATTAAATTAAACTTTAAAAAATTTTAAATCAGATATTCAGATTTTTAACAAATTTTATCATTCTAAAAATTCTCGAATTGTATTTATCATTATGTAAGAAAAATTAGTTTGTTTTATACAATATAATTTAAAAATTTAATTATTTTATAATAAAATTATTATGAATTTATATCTAATACGCATATTAAAAATTTTACTGAGTCATAAAGTTTTGATAAGTATACTTTAAAGATTTTTAGAATAATAAAATATTAAAAATTTAAGGTATCTAAGATAAAATATTTTAAAAATTGATTGACATGTTTACTGTTTACAACATAATAATAATAATAATAATAATAATAATAATAATAATAATAATAATAATAATAATAAATTAGTCAATAAAAAAAAATGGCAATTCAGATCAATTTGAACTGACCTGTCCTATCAAAATAGGACAGGTTTTTTCAACGGTTGATTGAATATATAGCGAGTTTGGATAAAATCTGCTTATTTTTGTTTGGATATAGGAAAGGTGTGGGTAATGGTCTCTCCGCTCCATTACCTGTCTTGTCATGTATATATATGTTAATTATGTGTGTTAATTATGTGTAAAATGTATTTAATTTTTATATGTTATGTACTATTGTGAATAATTTAGAATTATCTTTATACTTATTTATGCTTCTGAAGTACTTCATCATGTTTGGAACTTTATTAATTAGTTGTTTCACTCAATTATTTGGTACTTTTGGACGGAATGTCGAATTGAGCTTGTATCAAGATCTCAATTCGAGAAGCAAAAACGACTTCACTAAAAAAGAGGGAGCCCGACCCGAGAATTACTTAGTAATAATGTCAAAAGAAATTGCGTCGAAACACTAGTGGCAATTTACGATGAATAAAGGAAGATGAATAAATAAATAAGTAAAGAAAAGTTTTGAATAAATGAAAAGTGCAAAACTAAGTTTCAAGGAAACAGAATAACAACACAAAACATAAAGAACTTAAAGAAAATGGATTAAACATAAAACAAAAGAAAATAAATTAGAAGTTGACTTCTAATGCTCACATGCACTTACATTCTATGCTCTACTGTTGTGTCACTGAGACTGAGATTTTTTATGAGTTTGTGTGATGATCTATTGTTGTTTATTGAAGTCTCCTTTTCTCTTTTGAATTTCTTTTAGGTTTAATTACTCTGTTAGTCCCTATAGTTTCGCGAAATTTTCAATTAGGTCCCTATACTTTTTTTCCTTTTAATTGGGTCCCTATACATTTTTTTTCAATTTAGTCCCTCTTAATGTTAAACGTTAAAAAAATGTTAGTAAATTGTGAAATTACTTGTATACCCTTAGGGACCAAATTGAAAAGAAAAAAAATATAAGGACCTAATTGAAAATCCGGTAAAACCATAAATATTCAATGAAAGATATTTTTATAATAATCCTCATTCATTGATTCTACAACATGAAAGATATTCCTATAATTTCTTTTATTTTGTCACTATCATTTTTTTGCTTATTTATATATAAATTGTATCAAAAATATCTTTTTTTATTTTTAAAATACCTTATCTTAAGAACATAAAAAAAAAAGAATGGATAAAATAAAATAGAAATAATAATAATAAATATATATAAAATTCAGTTCCATCCTTTAATTATTCATTATGATAATATAATATTACATTTGGCTCAATATAAAAGAAAGGGAATGCAGCTCCAAGGCCATCTCTAACCAAGTATGGTATAGGCTTGGCAATTATATGATCTAGCTTTGACATCAACATATTTTTTAGTACTAGAACATGAAAATTCAACCGAGTCTAGCATATAATAAAAGCCTTAGTTCAAACAGAATTCATATTTAGATATTATTCGACCAGTTCGCAGCACTTCCAACCCTTGACATGCCAGTTGATTCCTTCTTAGCCTCATCCATTTTAAAAGTTGCAGCACACACCTGACCAGAACTGTCAACTCTTGGGATAGACTTCAGCTCATTAAGTGGATGCTCAAAATTGCTCAAACCTCCGGATGTTGTAAAGAAAAATCCTAAACAAGCAGCAATACAAGTTATTTTTTGCCGCATGATGTATAATTTGGAATAATAAGAGAACCTTAAAATGGGAAAGATATTGCAAAGTAAACCATAAAAAACAAAGGTGGGTGAGGAAAAAGAAAATATCTATGTACCTACATTTTCCATTCTTGGGTTACCAACTCTTAATTCCTTTCTTCCCCGAGTAAGGATATTGATATAGCATTCTAGAATTCCTAAACATCCTTCTAAATGCTAAATGAAATAAGAAGTATATAATTTCAATGTTCTGAAAATTTTAAAAGCCAATAGGTTTTTCTATCATTTAGTTAAGATGCTTAAAAGGAACCATTAGGAGGATAAATAATTTCTCTTCTTCCCCTTAATTCACTTTTCGCGAGCATATCTTTAAAACGTGAATTCTCACAAAAAATACTCAGCACAGCAGGCACAAAACAGTCACCAATTTTTCACATAAAATCATTTTAATATTACCTTTAAAAATGGTGCATAAGATGTCCCATAGCTCTTAGTTACAACCTCTTTCTCATCTGCAAGAACAAGATTTCCATTAGCATCAGCTCCCCAAAAGAAGGGAACACACCCATCAGCATCTTGAGAAAGAGCAGGAAGATGCATTGTATCCCAGGGTATAGTCATATAAAAGCAAATTACTGGCAAATAAATATGAGAGCAAAATAAATAGACCAAGGATTACTCACTGCAACAATAAACACGGTTTTAGAACCACTATCAAATGGAATAAACGCAAATTTGCCTTGAAAATCTCTCACGACCTGAGCAGCAGGATAGGAACCATGATCTCTGAGAGTCCTGTATGCCTCTATGACAATGATCAATTAAACTCATAATCAATTAATTATAGATAAAATACATAGTCAGAACTCATAATCAATTCAACTCTCTCAAAGGCATTTAATCAAACACCTTATCTCCAATCTCACCTCTTTCCTTATTTCTAATAAAGCAGCATCATCCCAGCAACAACAAACAACAATCAACAATCAACAATAAACAAAATTTATCATCAGCAAAAAATTAATTTATATGTCAATTCACTAATTAACAAAATTTCTGTACATAAATATTCATTTTGTAAATCCTAAATTACTATATCAAAACAATTCAGAAATCAATTCAAAAATTAGGTACTCAACCAATGCCATATTTTTTGAAAATTAAAATTAGCATGAACATGTTACATCAAGTTTTAAAAGCTGGAAAAAAAATAAATGTTATATGTTACCTGTTTTGTGACAGATCGAGTACAGGGAGATCGAGGAGAGGCGCAGCACGGAGACGAGAGGCCAGACGAGAGGTCAGGCGCGGCGAGGCTCGGTGCGGTGCGGTGCAGCGACGTTAGGCAAGGCAAAGCACCGGGAGGGACGGTGACGGATTAGATGGGAAAATAGCACAGAAGACCTCCGAACAGAATAACGCAGAACAAACCAACGTAGAGATAAGGAGGCGACGGACGGCCGACCACCAAGCGTCCGCTGCAGACGACGCCACAGATGGATGAAGATGATGGACCGACGCAGGAGATGATAGCGAATGCGATCTCCACAGAGCAACTGAGGGCTAGCTAGGTTTTTTTATTCTAAGTGTGGGAGGGTTATTTTGGTATTTCAGAAAATAAGTGTGAAAGAGAATTAGAGATTTAAGAAAAAGTTAGAGAATCTTTAATTTAGGAACGGAATATTCTGTTAAATTTAACTGTTTGGTCACGGTAGGGACTTAATTGAAAAAAAAATAGTATAGGGACCCAATTAAAAGAAAAAAAAGTATAGGGACTTAATTGAAAATTTTGCGAAACTATAGGGACCAACAGAGTAATTAAATCTTTCTTTTATTTATAGATCTCAAAGGTGGACCTGTTTCTGAAGAATTTTGACCACTACCTTGATTCCTCATTTTTCTCAGGCCATGATCTTATCTTAACCTTAAAGAATCTTCATATGGTACTCCCATGTTCTATCTTGCCTTACCCTTCAAATCCCACGTTCTTGCATGATGTTTGTATTTAATCACATGGTATCGACCCTGACGTTCAACTTACTTTAACCAGCGATTCCTCGACCTAGAGTGTCCTTCATTTTCATTCGTAGTAGAAAGAGGATCTCTATACTAAGCTTGTAATAGAAGTGAAGATGACAAGCTGATGAAATTTAGCATTATGCCAAGCAGCAGAAGCAGAAGCAGAACAAAACAAAATTGAAAGAAGAGTAAACTGAATAAATTTTAATGAATTCTCAAAGTGTAATCTATCCTTGGGGGGATATAAGACTAGAATACATATAATAGTAGATTAATAGTAAATAATACAAGAGCAGAAGCATTAATAATTAACTTTTAGCAGCTTATTAACAAACTAACTTCTTATTCTTTAACACCCCCTTCAAACTTAGATGGAGTGGAGACATCACTCTAAGTTTGTTCCTGAATTTGTTGATAATGGTAGAGAAAGGGTTTTTGTGAGAACATCAACAACTTGATCCAAAGAAGGAATATGAATTAAATGAAGTTCTTTGTTGTTTACCATATCTCGAATACAATGAAGATCTATCTCAAGATGTTTATATCTTCTATGCAAAACCGGATTAGCAGCTAGGAGACGTGTACTTTAGTTGTTGCAGAATATAGTTGAAGAAATTGATTGATGGATTCTGAGTTCACCTAGCAGCTATTTGATAGAAACAATCTCACTTTGAGCAGCAGCCATTGAACGATACTCAGCTTGAGTACTACTTCTACTGACTTTGGTTTATTTATTACTCTTCCATGATACAAGAATATCTTCAAGGTATATACAATAGCCTGTAACAAACTTTCGATCATCAATGTCCCCTGCTCAATCTGTATCAGAAAAAGCCATGATTCAAAAATTAGTACTTTTATTAAACACATTTCATGAGCTAAGGATCCTTTAAGATATCATAATATCCTTTTTACAGCTTTTCAATACAGTAGCTTATGATGATACATAAATTGGGAGACCTTATTAATAGATATTTCTAAATCAGACCAAGTAATTGTTAAATATTGAAGGACCCCAATAATGGATCTGTAAAATTTTGGTTTGTCAAAAACTTTAAAATCATTGGAACTTGATTTTAAACCAGCAATAATTGATGTGGGCAAAGGATTACAATCAGTCATGTTTGCACGTTTTAAGAGTTCAGAGGCATATTTATGTTGATTCAAAAGCATAGAATGATTAGAAAGGGTGTGAACTTCAAATCCAAGAAAATAATAAAAAGCACCAAGATCTTTGAGAGAAAAAATTGAATTTAACTGAGAAATAAGGGAAACAATTTCAACACTACTACTACCAGTAACTACAATATCATTGACATAAACCAAGAGTAAAATAATAGATCCTGAATGATGTCTAACAAATAAGGAATGATATGATTTCGTATGAGTAAAGCTAAGTTGATGTAAAGTGCTATTTAAAGTGTTAAACTAAGCTCGTGGAGCTTGTTTGAGGCTATAAATAGCCTTCTTAAGTTGGCAAACCTGAACAGAATCAACATTAGAATAACCAGGTGGTTGTATGTGTCATATAAATTTGTTCTTCAAGGTTACCATTAAGAAAGACATTGTCAAAGTCAAATTGGCGCATTGGCCAACCAAACGATAGCGCAATGCTTATAACAATCCTCACAGTACTTGGCTTGATTACAGGACTAAAGACATGTCCATAATCAACACCTTCGACTTGGTGATATCCTTGAGCAACTAAAGGAGCTTTGTATCAAAGTATATTATCTTGTGGATCCTTTTTTATGGAAAACAACCATTTAGAGCCAACAACAGTGGCATTAGATGGTGGAACAGCAAGATCCCAAGTTTGGCAGAACTTTATATTCATTATCCATAGCCTGCTTTTCGTGAGGGACATTGAAGAACTTGCTGGATAGTTTTGGGTAAATTATTAATAAGATCTAAAGATGGATAAATTGTATCACTACAGGCATATGGATGGTCAAAATTTGATTTTGATCTAGTAATCATTTTGTGAGTATTAGTATGGAAGGTAGGAGGAGAATGTTGGGCCAACCGTGGAGAGCTCTCGACCACCGGGGAGATTTCGGGGAGGAATCAAGTGAGATAACATAAGATGAGAAGACACCACATCCAACTAAAAACCTTAAGGTAGTAAGTTAATGGGTCTCTCATCTTATAAACTCCTCACTCTTCCTTGCTTTCTTTGATGTGGGACTAACTTCAACACTCCTCATACTTGCAACACTAACAATCTCCCCCTCAAGTGTGAGCCTCCACATCAAGCATCAACTCCCCCTTTTTCTAGCTCCTCCACCACGGGTATTCGTCCATCACACCGCCGCAAAACACTGCGGGACACGCTGCCCGAACCACCTTTGCCGGAAAGACTTTCGATGCTTCACCTTGAATACCCCTTAAAACCAGACTGATTAAACCATCGGCTCTGATACCAATTGATAGGAATAAAATATACAATTCCCTACTTGCAAGAATCAGAGGAGCAACAATATCCACTCACAACAAGTATTAACACCAGCACAATAATACCCAATAGCAGCGAAAAAATCACATAAACCAGAAATTAAAAACAAGCTAATACACCAAGATTTTTAACGTGGAAAACCTCATCAATGAGAGAAGTAAAAACCACAAGTCACCAAGATCAGGATATAGCTTCACTATGATGAAAAATAGGGTACAAGAGAGTCACAAATTACTGCACAAATCATGGATACAACAAGCCAAACAATCCAAGCTTCAAAGCTTTCAAAACAAGAACAAGAAGATGAAAATACTACAAAAACAGAGCTACTGTGCGTGGCCAATATCTCTAGCTACAGATGTCAAATTGAAGATCGGAACGGTGAAATCAAAGAACCAGATGTTTAGAATGCACTGTCCAAATTTGAGCTCGATCCAATGGTTAACGAATCTGCAGTGACCAATTTACAGAGACAGCTTTGTGTATGTGCGAAAATAACTTTCTCTCTTCTCTTCTCTCTAGTGTTTGGTGTTCTCTTGCAAAATGACCTCTCTCTCATCCAACCCTAACTCACCTCAGCCACTTCAACTATTCATGGGCTTGGATACTAGCATTTGGGCTTTTTCTCCACATAGGAAGGGAGCCCAAAAAACCCAACAAATTTTCTCCTCACGACTATGTGGAGGTAACCGCCAATCCGGCGATTAAGCAACAAACTTCAAACTTCCATCTTAGTAATGCCTTGGTCATCATATCAGAACCATTCTCATCAGTATGAACCTTTTCAAGTTCTAACAACTCAGCATCCAAAACATCACGTATCCAATGATACCTCACATCAATATGTTTGGATCGAGAATGAAAAGTAGAATTTTTACCAAGATGTATAGCACTTTGACTATCACGAAACAACACATACCTCTCTTGAGTAGACCCGAGTTCCTTCAAGAATTTCTTCATCCAAAGCATCTCTTTGCACGCTTCGGTAATGACAATAAACTCGGCCTCAGTAGTAGACAAAGCAACACATTTTTGTAATCTTGATTGCCAAGACACAGCTCCACCCGCAAAGTTGATCAAGAAGCCTGAAATGGACCTTCTAGAGTCAATATCTCCTGCCATGTCTGAGTCAGTGTAACCAACTAGAATAGGCTTAACACTTCCATAACACAACTTCATGTTAGAAGTACCACGAAGATATCTCATTATCCATTTTACAGCATTCCAATGCTCTCTTCCTGGGTTTGAAACAAAACGGCTAACACAACCAACAACATGAGCTATATCCGGTCTTGTGCACATCATAGCATACATTAAACTACCCACGGCTGATGCATATGGAACTTTTTCCATGTCTTTCTTCTCTTCTTCACTTGATGAACTTTACTTCCAACTCAATTTGAAGTGTGTAGCAAGAGGAGTACTAACGGCCTTGCTTTCTCCATTTGGAACCTGTGCAACATTGTCTCTATGTATTTCTCCTGTGACAACCAATGTTTCTTCTCCTTTCTATCACGCTCGATTCTTATACCAAGAATCTCCTTTGCTGGCCCAAGGTCCTTCATTGCAAATGACATTGCAAGTTGCTTCTTCAACATATCAATCCTAGAAGCATTCTGACCAACAATAAGCATGTCATCAACATATATCAAAAGGATAATAAAATCATTACTAGCAAACTGTTTAACAAATACACAATGATCAGAAGTAGTCTTCTTGTAGCCTTGTTCTGCCATAACAGACTCAAACTTCTTGTACCATTGTCTTAGAGCTTGCTTCAAACCATACAAGCTCTTCTTCAGTTTGCAAACATGATCCTCTTTGCCTTTTACCATGAAACCTTCAGGTTGTTCCATGTAAATTTCATCCTTAAGATCACCATGAAGGAAAGCAGTTTTCACATCCATCTGCTCTATCTCTAAATCAAGACTTGCAGCCAAACTCAAAACAGTCCTAATAGAAGATCTTCTCACAACCGGTGAAAAAATTTCATTATAGTCAACTCCCTTTTTCTGCCTGTAGCCCTTGACCACCAATCTAGCCTTGTACCTTGGACACTGAGAATTTTCTTCATGCTTCAACCTATAAATTCACCTGTTCTGTAAAGCTTTATTCCCTTTTGGCAACTTCACAAGCTCAAATGTTTGATTATCATACAAGGATTTCATTTCATCTTGTATTGCATCAAACCATTTCTTATTGTCGTCACCTTCCATAGCTTCCGCATAACATTCAGGTTCTCCTCTATCAGTCAAGGTCACATATCCATCAGTAAATGTTACATACTCATTAGAAGGATACCTCGTTGAAGGTCGCCGTTCTCTAGTAGACCTCCTAGGATGGAAACCTGGTGGATCTTCAGGTAGCTCAGGTTGATTATCAGCATCATCATCAACTGGAGCATCAATTGGATCTCCAATCTCCTGGTCATCAGGAACCAAAGGCTCATTTTGCTGCATATGCTCGTGATCTTGATTCTCTGTTTGTTCTGACGAAGGAGGCGGCTGAACTGGATCTACATCAGTCAAGTCACTGCTCTCTTGTGATTGACTCTTCTCTACCTTATCAATATCTTCAATGGTCTGGTCTTCAACAAACTCTACATCACGGCTTCTTACAAGCTTCTTCTCAACTGGATCATAAAGCCTGTAACCAAACTCATCTTGACCATATACAATAAAAATGCACTGCCTTGTCTTCACATCCAACTTGGACCTCTCATTCTTTGGAACATGAACAAATGCTTTGCATCCAAAGACTCTCAAGTGACCATACAAGACATCTTTTCCCAACCAAACATGATTCGGAACATCATTGTTCAAAGCAATTGTAGGACTCACATTAATCACATGAGCCGCTGTAAGTAGCGCTTCACCCCAAAAGACTTTAGGTAGCTTAGCTTCAGTAAGCATACACCTAACTCTTTCAATCAACGTTCTATTCATCCTTTCTACCAAACCATTCAACTGAGGTATTTTAGGAGGTGTCTTTTCATGCCTAATGCCTTGCTGCTTGCAATACACATCAAATGGTCCACAATACTCACCACCATTATCAGTGCGAATACATTTAAGCTTTTTACCTGTTTGCCTCTCAACCAAAGCTTGAAATTGTTTAAACTTTTCCAGAGCTTGGTTCTTTGTTTTTAAAGCATAAGTCCAAAGCTTTCTTGAATGATCATCAATAAAAGTAATAAAGTAAATAGCTCTACTAAAAGACCGTACCTTCAAAGGACCACAAATATCGGAGTGCACCAATTCCAAGAAATCTGATTTTCTTGAAGGTTGATGCTTCTTGAAGGATAATCTTCTTTGTTTGCCAGCCATGCAATGAGAACATTTCTCCAACTCTGCATTTTTCAAACCTGAAAGAGCATCCTTTCGAGCCAAACAGCTAAGTCCTTTTTCACTGATATGACCAAGTCGTCTGTGCCACAAGCTACAAACTTCTTTACTTTCAATCGCATTCACACTACCTTTTGCAATCATGGCATGCATCACATACAAACTTGAAGTACCTTTTTCTCGAGCCACCACTAAGTTGCCTTTAGTAAGCTTCCATTGTCCAAAGCCGAAAGTGTTTACAAATCCTTCATTATCAAGCCTTTTAACTGAAACCAAATTCAAGCGAACATCTGGAGCGTGTCTAACATCTTTAAGTAGTAGCTTCATTCCCATATTGGTCTCAAGACAAACATCTCCTACACCAATAACTTTGGCCAAACCATCATTACCCATCTTAAGTACTCCAAAATTACCTAGAGTATAAGAAGTGAAGAACTCCTTTTTCGGTGTAACATGTATTGAGGCGCCACTATTAATTACCCAGCTGAACTCATCATCAGAAACAAGATTGACCTTGTACTCATAATCAGCAATATCAAGAGTAAGAAGATCATCTGAAATAGAAGATACACGATCATTACCAATATCATCCTTCTTTTCTTGTTTACCTTTGTTTTTCTTTTTCCAAAGATAGCAATATTTTTTAACGTGACCCAATTTGTGACAGTAGTGACACTCAACATTCTTATATCTTCCCTTGGATTTGCTCCTACTTTTACCTCTATCCTTTTGAACTCTATTCTGATTTCTCCCCCTGGTTTCAGTGACTAACATTTCAGAGTGTGACGAACAATTATGCGTCTTCCTTCTCATCTCTTCATTTAAAATACCACCTTTAACAAGTTTCATGCTCACTTTACCATTCGGAGCAGAATTAGTAAGAGAGATGCGAAATGTCTCCTAAGAATCTGGTAGAGTATTTAGCAACCACAATCCTTGAACCTCATCTTCAAACTTGATTCCCATGCTTGACAACTGATCCAAAACTCCTTGAAATTCATTCAAGTGATCTAATACTTGTGACCCCTCCTTGTATCTCAAATTCAACAACATATTCAACAAGTACAATTTATTATTACCAGACTTGGAAGCATACAAGGATTCAATTTGATTCCACAAAGCCCTAGCATGAGTCTCATTAGCAATGTGATTATAAACATTATCATCCACCCATTGCCTAATAAAACCACAAACTTGTTGGTGTTTAAACTCCCATTCTTCATCTGTTTTAGATTCTGGTTTTTGTATAGAAAATACGGGTAAATGTAGATTTTTGACAAACAACAAATCTTTCATTTTTCCCTTCCATAGATGGTAATTAGTGCCATTCAAACTTATCATTCTAGTAGAATTATTTGCCTCAATCTTTCAAGCAAGTTATAACCAAATACCCAAAACTGAGCTCTGATGCCAATTGTTGGGCCAACCGTGGAGAGCTCTCGACCACCGGAAAAATTTCGGAGAGGGGTCAAGTGAGATAACATAAGATGAGAAGACACCACATCCAACTCAAAACCTTAAGGTAGTAAGTTAATGGGTCTCTCATCTTATAAACTCCTCACTCTTCCTTGCTTTCTTTGATGTGGGACTAATTTTAACACTCCTCACACTTGCAACACCAACAGAGAAAGACAAAGTTCAATTCCAAAAATTGGAATGGAATTATCAGAAACATGGTCTTGTGAGATATGTGTAGTGAAAGTTGAAGCTGTATTAGTGGTGAAATTATTAGCAATGGATGCTGAGGCAGAAAAAGTACCAAAAGTGATAATAGTATGGGATAAATCAGTAGTATTATCAAGAGTAAAATTTGAATTACGTATATCATGAATAAGAGAATTCTGCTAAAAAATAAATGAAGATAAGGAAGAGGAAATAGAAGTACCCGAGTCAGTTACATTATCCAATCTGGTGGTGAACATTCTAACATAAGGAAAGACTAATTCATCAAATAGTATATGCCTTGACATATGTATACTCTACCTTCTTTGTTCATACATTTGTAACCTCTGTATTGTGAGTTATAATCTAGAAAAAGACATAATTTTAATTTATAATCAAACTTGATTTTATTAAAGGGTGTTAAACATGGAAAATAAGTACAATAAAATTTTTTTAACATAGTATAATTGGAGTCTTTCCATACAAGGTCTTAAAAAGTGAGATATTATGTAGAACAGTAGTAGAAATTCTATTAATAATGAAAATTGCTGAATTAAACACACTTTTTCAAAATTTCAAGGGAGTAAAGGAAGATGAACAAATGAATAAGTAAAGAAAAGCTTTAAATAAATGAAAAGTGTAAAACTGAGTTTTAAGGAAATAGAATAATGACACAAAACATAAAGAAATTAAAGAAAATGGATTAAACATAAAACAAAAGAAAATAAATTAGAAGTTGACTTCTAACACTCACATGCACTTGCACTTCATGTTCTTCTATTGCATCACTGAGACTGAGAATTTTTATGAATTTGTGTGATGATCTAGTGTTGTTGATTGAAGTCCCATTTTCTCTTCTGAATTTCTTTTATTTATAGACCTCAAAAGTGAACCTGCTTTTGAAGAATTTTGACCACTACCTTATTTCTTCCTTTTTTTTTTCTCATGCCATAATTTTACCTTGACCCTAAAGAATTTTTATATAGTATCCCCACGTTCTAGCTTGTCTTACCCTTCAAATCTCATATTCTTGCAGGGTGTTTATATTAAATCCCGTGATATCGACCCTGACGCTCGACTTACTTTAAACTAGCAATTCTTTGACTTCAATTATCTTTGATTTTTGTTCATAGTTGAAAGAGGATTTCTATAATCGAGTGACAATAATTTTAATTGTATTTTAACTTTCTATGAATTGAATTTTTATAAGTCAAAATTTATACCAACATTAATTGAATTCAATTTGCTTATCTTTTATGTTATATATTTTTCTAAAGAAAACTATAAATTAATTAAGTTCTAAGACGAAGTAAAATAAGATAGAACGTGAAAAATATAAGATATGTGGTGGTTGAATCACCATAACCAATAGTGAGAAGAAAGAGATGAAAACACACCAAATAGAGATGGCAATAGAAGGGGTTGACAGTGGCAGACCTAGAGACGTCGACAAAGTCATGGGCTGCGGCGGCGATGGTTTAGTGACTATAGAGATTCGAGTACCTTTTCTAAAGCTTAGCGTTCTAATATACAGATTATAATGACTAAACAAATATACATTACTCAATAATTAATTAGTTATCTATTATGCATGAAACAATAAAATAAGGGTAATATATTAAATCATTTTTAAAAATTTTTGGTCGAAAAGTTTAATCTTTAACAAATTTTTATTACTAAATTTTTATTTTGTTAGACAAATTAATTCTTATATTAAATTTTACTAAAAAATTAGATAAATTAATCTTAGTTGTTATTTAATAAAAATTAAGCATCTTTATAGATCAATAATAATCTAATATAAGGATAAATTTTTTAACGAAATAAAAGTTTAAAAAATAACTTGATAATTAAAATTTATTAAAAATTAAAATATTTCACAAAAAATTCTTTAAATATCAATATGGGTATTGCTCATATATAATTGGCACTAATTTATATATCTAAGTGTGTGTTTGAATTGATATTTGTAAACTGAAGTTTGAATGAATTTAATTTTGTAAAATTAATTTTGAGTAGAAGTAAATTTGGACCAATATAATTTATGTAAATAATTATTAAAAAATATGACATTATTATTATTATTATTATTATTATTATTATTATTATTATAACCGCATATAATAGACTATATATACTTGTTAATTAAATCAAAATAACATAACATTTATTCTCTTTGGTCTATTTCCATAGTATAATATAATTATTTTAAAAATATAGAGATAATTATTAAAAAATAATATCAATATATATATATATATATTTTAAATTTATAGTATATTTTTTAATATGACTAAAGATTAGTAAATGATTTGTCAAAGAATATTAATTTCTAATTATCATTTTTTTATTTTTATATTAATTACATATTTATTTTTATTTGGTTCTAACTTCTGACATACCAAAAGGGTTATGAAAAATCATGACTTCGAAAAAGACTAAAAAATTTGCAATACAAATACAAACTACACAAACATAAAATTTTGAATCAATTCAAACTGAAAAAAGAAAAAGACTAATTGTAGATATTTTATAAACTTTTCAAATTACATGCTTACAATAATTTTATCAACTCAATTTAAATCCTATATATTATTTAATATAAATCTCAATGGTTATGAAAATTGAAATACCAATATATCAAAAAAGTACGATGACATACCTAAAAACCTTCCTAAATTATGATAGTAGTACCGCTGCTGCGATACAAAGTAGTCTTCCAAATTCAGTTGTTAAAAAGAAAAAAACGAAACAAACTTTGACATGATCGTGTCTTACTAGTCTTGGAATATCGCTCGTATACGAAGAGAAGAGTCTTAAGAATATCCGATTCTGGTATAGTGCACGCATTTTCATCTTTTTGTATGTTAAGTTACCAACCTTAGCCATTTATCTCACGCCGGTTTGAAAAGTGTTAAAAATAATTTTTTTGAATTTTTGATTTATAAAAAATAATAGTATTATATCTGATGTAATTTTTAAAATTAAATTATTATTTTGTAAAAGTTTATTTAAAAGTTTACAAAAAAATTAAAAAAAATTACTTTTTTATTTTATAATATTATTATTTTTTTTATCATATTTTTATAAAATAAAAAATTTTAATATAAAATAACTTATTTATAAATTATTTTTAATATAAATATTTATTATTTTAAAAAAAATTAATTAAATTATTTATCCAAATTCAACTTCAGGCATTTATTATTGCATTATTGCTTGCACAATACGTGGCATGGTGTACTATTATGTCATAAGGAGTCACTCACATCATCAACGGCACCTCATAACAAGAGCACCGCTTGTATAAAAATGACAAAAATAATTTTAAATATTTAAATATAATTAAAAAATATACTTTAAAAATATAAATTTATAATTAAAATGTATATTATAAATAAAAGTAATGATCTAGAAAATTATATTAATAATTTTAATTAATATTAATTCAAACGGTACTAAATTTCTTAAATTAATATAAAATATTTTGTAAAAAATCTCAATTTTATAATAAATTTATTTAAATAATTTAAAAATAAATAAAAATTACTAGAATAAAAATAAAATAATTAGCAATAAGAGTTGATGCATTAAAATATAGATCTTTAAAAATAAAAAAGAAAATAATTATAAAAATTATAAAAAAAACTCAACTTATAAAAAATTATTAAATTTAGAAAATAAAAAATATTAAAATAATAATAAAATAAAAGCAAAAAATAATATTATAAAATTTATAAAAAATAATAAAAGATAAAACAATCCTTTAATAAAATTTTTATTAAAAATTTAAATTTTAAACAAATTAAAAAATTAATATTAAAGTTAAATTAAAAATTTTAAAAATATAACAATATTTTTAATAAAAACAATATTTTTAATTTATATTATGTATTAATAAACTAATACATAACAATTTATTTAATATGTTTTGAATTTTTTTATCTGAGTTTCTATTCTATAATAATTTGTCCATTTTAATTTTCAGTTGTCTGGATCCACAACGGTGCGAGGAAAGTGGCATGGAGTTGTCACAAGTGGAAACACTTCACCTAGAAAAATGTTATTGGCAAACCATATAAAAAAGGTTTATATTTACCATGCATAGAAATTAATTTCATATTATATATAACAAAAATAACAGAAAGACCATTTTGTAGCATTTTTTTGTCCCCGAATGGCGGTCGGCTTGAACCCATCCACATCATTCTTCTGCGTTGACAAATCCAACTTATCTGTCCATCTCTTTCCAACAATTTCCATAGATAGATATGAACATAGTGAGTGAACGTATTCATAAGCCATGCACAAATTATTCAATTCATAGTACTTGTGCCAAGCATATTGAGAAGAAAATTGATGAAGTAATTGAAACACGCCAAATTCGGAGGTATATATACTAAGAGTATAAAATATTTTACATAAATATATAATTATATCTATTTTTTATGATTATTTATATAATTAATATAAAAATTAATTATTTTTATTAATATAATATTATATAATTAAATGTATACATAAAACTATAATAGTACATCAAAATTAATATATAAATATATTTTAGTAATAATGATCGATGAAGTTTATGTTAGGTTATATAAAGTAAGATATAATAATAACACAAATTTAATTAACATATGTTTTAAAATTATCAATTAATTTTTTATTTTTTCTTAAATATTTATATTAACTAAAATAATCAGATAAAATTATTTAAATTTATCTTGTTTAATATTTATTAATTATCTCTATTAATTTTAGATTTTTTTTACTAGCATTACCGTAATTAATAATAATGATTTTAAGATATTTTTCATTTCTCATGAATGACTAATAATTAATAAGGTGTATGCATGCATGAGATGAAGAATTTTAAGAATTTTCAATGTAGTGTAATAAAGAACCGCATATACTTAATAACCCACCTTGAGTAGTAATAGATTGACTTTGTCAAATAAGAGACGCGCTATAGGTATTATTAGGAAAGTGGGAAAGAGTAATAATGAGTTAATGAATGGTGTATGTTGAGTAGTAGTTATCAGCCATAATACTCTCTCACACAACTAGCTAGCCCCTTATTAATATGCGACTTAGGCACGGAAACTAGCTGGAGAAGAGAAGCTTCATTATACTCTCTTACTCGTTTATATTATCATTTCAAAGTCTTCCACCTCTTTTTGACTCTTTCCTTGCATGTATGTGTAATGTGTTCCTACTTTGATTTATGCAACACGCACACCACCCTATCTGTGATCTGTCACCAATTTCATAATATAACAAGAATTTCCTGAAACTATACGAAAAATTATTCTCTGTGCACAGCTTCGTGGCCCAAAGTTTTTTCTTTATCTTCATTCTGTATTTATAACCTTGCATGTACAGAGTTGCTATATATGGGGGCAAAATAATCAATATCATATGCATTAAGATCCTTTACCTAATTAAGTTAAATATAACTAATTATAGAAAAGAAAAAGTTCTTCAAGTCAACATTGTACGATCAATGTCATAGATAAGATTTAACAAAAAAAAAATATCTAAAATTTTAAAAATTAAGAACATCTAAAACTTAATTAAAAGAAATATCTGAGATCAAAAGCTCAATAAAACTTAATTTTTAATGAGTTTTATATTGAATTTATTTCATAATTTATTATAATATTAGCTAAAATTGACTGAATAACTTTTATAGTGTTAGTCCTATGTGTAGGTATACTGTATGCAAATAGTAATAGATGTTCAGTAATTAATGCCTTTAATTAATTAGCACCCACATATATAATTTTCAATAAAATCGGCTGTTGCCAGTACAGTAATCAAGTTACTACGTACTAGCTAATTAAGTTAGTGATAAAAAAAAAGTCAACCATAGCTCTCTTGTATGATTTTTAACCACCTGATGGCAGAACATACTAATAATCCCAATATTTGAACATAAGTACAAAGATTAAATTAAGATAATTTGTTAAAAATAAAATTTAAGAGAAAATTTGCCTCTCGTCATTATTACCAATAATTTATACTTATCATTAGCTAGCTATACAAATTAAATCATGCAGCAGGTGTCCTATAATAACATCTAAAAACGATAGAATACCTAAAATAATAAGAAAATTAAATTTCTAGAAGGAATAGCCTTGTCTAATTGTTAACGACCCTGGATTGAAGTAGTACTACTTTAATATGCGATAGAATTATAATCATTAGCGTATAAGATTTTGAAACAAGTAATTTTATAATATGATATTAAAATTTTTATAATTAAAAAAATATATAAAAATTTACATAAAGAGACGTATTGAAGATACAATTGTATATTTTTCTCTGATTAAGAAAAGTAATTAGTTTGCAAGTTGCAACCAAAACCAGGTCAATGAAAATTGACCCTTAACGACCAAGACAAAAGTATAATAATAAGAAATGGTTCATGCATGGCACTTTTCGTAATAATAGGGAAAACAAGGGTTTTTTTTGGATTGATCCTAGTATAAATACATAGTGTTTAATAAAGTCCAAGGACATAAGCTAGCAATCACACAACATTTCTCAAGCATATTGCTTTGTATCCTTTGCAACCTTAACATTAGCTTTGCACATTCTCTAAGATATTTAAATCAAGTTGTCACGCACATACAATATTATATGGTGGAGATGGCTAAAATGTTCACCATTCAATTTTTTTTCAAATCCCTTTTCTTCTTTTGGTACCGGTTCTTCTTCAAGCCGCTCAAGAACTTCCAAAGAACCAATAGTATTAGTTACATCACCACCACCATTGCAACCACTCAATCATCGTTCAATAAGTACCGCAAATTCTCTTCTTCTTCTTCTTCTTCTCTTCTTCACCGTTCAGACCTCAACGAGCACACCCTCTTGTTCGACGTAGAGGGTGCGCTCCTGAGGTCTTCTTCGGTGTTCCCTTACTTCATGCTCGTTGCTTTCGAAGCCGGAGGGCTCGTAAGAGCCATTGTTCTCGTTCTCACGTACCCACTTGTTTGCTTAGTCGGAGAAGACTTGGGGATGAAGATAATGGTGATGGTGTGCTTCTTTGGGATAAAAGAGAAAAACTTTAGAGTTGGGAGTGCTGTTCTTCCAAAATTCTTGTTGGAAGACGTAGGTTCAGAGATTTTTGAGGTGGTGAATGGTGCTGGAAAGAGAGTTGGGTTGAGCAAGATGCCACGTGTCATGGTAGAGTGTTTCTTGAAGGAGTATTTGAATGTTGACTTGGTTGTGGGAAGAGAAATGAAAGAGTTTTGTGGTTACTTCTTAGGGTTTATGGAAGAGAGAAAAAATAATAATAATGTGGATCAGCATGTTTTGGAGCTTGTTCAAGAAGGGAAAGGAAGTTGTTCTTCCAATATTATTGGAATTTCAGGATTCCGTAATAAGGATTTTCGTCATCATGAGATCTTTTCCCGTTGCAAGGTTGGTCTTCTATATGAATTATATTATTATTATTATTATTATTAACTTTTTCGTATATAGTTAATTTATATATAATATATAACTTATTGGGTGCATTTATCGCTTCTTGCTTGTGGTGTTTTATTCGATCATATTAAGTGTAAAAAATTTTTATATGTTCATAAATTTATTGTATATATGCATAACAAGATTAATATAATAATGTTATAATATTACTTTTTCAGAAATTTAATCTGTTTATATCTCTAACCCTTTTTCTTAAACAAAATCTTTTTTTTTTATTTGTTTGAATTTGTTTGCATAGACTTTTTATTTATTTATCTCATACTATTCTTTTAACATAAAACTCTAATATTATGTTATGATATTATTTTTAAAAAAAATTTAAATTGATAGATGAAGATAATATAAATAGTTATATATTTTTTTAATTAAAAGTACTTTATAAAAGAAAATTTTCATTTTCTGCATAAGAAATCCTATTACATATGTACAGACCCAATTATTTTTAACATAAAGTGTTTGTAAACTTTAATTTGTATTCAAGTTTCATTATTAAACTAAGGAAAAACAATTACCTTAGCTAAAATTCACAGAGTTACCATATATATAGTGGTCGAGATTGGTTTTGTATGTAATACGTGATTAATTAATTTTAGGGTTAATTATAGACATGCTTATTTATATAAAGAAATTCTATATAAGAAACACCTAATCATTTGTTATCGTATCCGTGAAAGTAATTGTTTTTAAACTCATTTAAATAATGTATGAATTTAATTGAATAGTAATGGTTGGTGTATGAAATTAAACTCATTCATCATCAGTATGCAAATTTACTATTAATTGATCTAGAGCATGATTTTTTTTTTTTTGTGGCTTGATTTATTACATGTTAACTACCGTGAGAATGGATTGCAAAAGATAGAATATCAATTATATATGAGACTGATAAAAAAAATACATCAATAATTATATTTTAAATATAATCTCTTTACATTATTTTGTGAGTTTGTGTGGATTTTACATAATTTTTTATTTTTTATTTGAGAATCAATATAAAGAAACCTTAAATTTTTTGTCTTAAAAATTTTAATTGATAAAACAACACACATAAATGATTATATGTCCAATGAAATTATTAATATGAAAAATTAAAGTCCTATAAATTTTCTATCTTGTAATTAGCATCATGCATCTAAATAAAAAGTACATAGGATCATGAAAATATGTTGATTATGAAAGAAGAAGGCACAAGTAATTTCGTCTAATTTGTCTGTTTTGTGTGACCAATAATTATTAGGAAGTGTACTTGGTGAGCGATGGAGACAAAAAGAGCTGGCAAAAGCTATCAAGAAACAAATACCCTAAATCACTCATTTTTCATGACGGAAGATTAGCACTCAGACCCACACCATTGGATTCTCTTTTCATCTTGACATGGTTCCCGTTCGCAGTCGTCCTCGCCGTCGTCCGAATCGTTGCCGGACTCACCCTCCCCTTTGACATCTCAATTCCACTATTAGCCCTAACCGGCATGCGTCTGGACAGTTCACTCCCGGCGCAAACAAATAAAATACATGGTGATAATAATGAAGAGAAAGTAAAGGGAAACATGTACGTGTGTAACCACAGAACATTGCTGGACCCTTTGTACTTGTCATTCTTGTTGCGCAAGAAAGTAGTAGCTGTAACATATAGCTTAAGCAGAATGTCGGAGATACTAGCGCCGATCAAGACGGTGAGGTTAACTCGGAAGCGCGAGGAAGATGCGAGGATGATGAAGGAGTTGTTAATGGAAGGGGACCTTGTTGTGTGCCCTGAAGGGACCACATGTAGAGAGCCATATTTATTAAGGTTTAGTCCTTTGTTTTCTGAACTATGTGATGAGATATCACCGGTTGCAATTGATAGCCATGTGAGCATGTTTCATGGTACAACCGCTGGGGGTCTTAAGTGCATGGACCCTCTCTTCTTTCTCATGAACCCTTTCCCTTCTTACTCCGTTCACCTTCTTCACAGTGTCACCACTTCTTCTTCGGATGATGATGATGATGTCAGCAGTAGGTTTGAAGTTGCTAATCGAGTTCAGAGTCAGATTGCTGAGGCTTTGGGATTTCAATGCACCAAACTTACAAGAAAAGACAAGTACTTGATTTTGGCGGGTAATGAAGGCATTGTTTCCAGCAGTTCCAACAAGTAGTACTCATATATATATAATGAGAGAGATGGAGATACTTTTCATTTTGTTTATTAATTTTTTTTGCCATTTATTATCCTTGTACATATGTAAAGCAATAATAATAATAATAAAAATTGATTTTTATTCATGTATTTCTCGTTATGTAAATAGAGATTATGCCAACATTTAAGAATAATAAAATAAATTTTACAATCTCACTATGTTACCAACTGTATTTCTCTCAATTTCTGCTAACTCTTGTTTATAACTGTGTTTAATAGAAGTGTCTTTATGGATATGTCTAATAAAAATATCTTTTTTATGACCGTGTTTAATAAAAGTGTCTTTATATATATATTTTCTGGATGTGTCTCTTTTTACATATATTTAAAATATAATAATTAATTATTGTTAACAATAAGTTGACAGATAATATATTCGTATCCTATACTTTTTCTAAATTTTAACATAATTATTGATAGTTTATATTATATATATGTTTTTATATCATCAAATCACTCTTATGAAAAGTTTAAGTTTATAGTAGAAGTGGATTGATTTTTGTATATTTTTTTATTTAATTACGTTATGCTAATTATTTTTAATTTTAAAATTTATTAAGAATCAAAATCTAAATTTTTTAAATATAAAACTCTTATATCATATTAAGAAATCATTCTTTCAAAAAATTTAAACTAATAAAAAAGAATAACATGAATAATCATATATATCTCTAACATTCTAAAATGTCAATAATATAACCTGAATGGGGTAGTGTTGTCTACACAAGTGTCTATAGGTTGTATTTTCCTCATGTTAATGTTCCATGTCGTATGTATAGTGGCCTATATGGTGGTTGGGTATTCATTGTTGCAACTAATGAAGTGTCGACCCTTCTAAGTCCTAACCTGCTTTAAGTATTTGTTTCATCTAATTATTTTGAAATAATGTCGTGTGGCCATGGATGGAGTATCTGAACGACATGGCTCACCTAGTTATAGCTACCATGTCAGTAGCTAAGGTTCATTATTTATTTATTTATTTATTTATTTCTCCGTATAACGCCTCTGTATGTCTTAAGTCTTGACTCTCTACTACATGATGCCATTGATTGTTTTATATTTAACTGAAATTAAATACACTTGGATATGATATGATTGATCGAGCTTTCTTGGACTGAAATATGACTTCACAAAATTAAATGGGCTCGTATTTGCTGTAGTAGGGTAATCCAACAATATTTGGGTGCGGGACATTTAAAAATTAATTCGCCAACCCAACTTTGGTCATCTCATTCATATATCCCGTATAGGCGCAGTCGTCTAATAAATTATTGAACGTTAAGATACGTATTTAATTTTAATTTCTTTTTGTAATTTTAAATTAGATCAAGTTTTGTTCATCATTACAAAATTAAGAATAATAATGATACATGATGAACAATTTTGTACTTAATATGTTTAGAACATATACATAAAACAAAAAAATAAAGAAATTAAACAATTAATACAATCTAGTATGTTTTTTTTTCTGGCATGTGAAAATAAAATTATTCATATTTCTCTTGTCTGAAATATGAAAAAAAATTGGATTTTTTTATTTCTGTCTATAAATAAGATATGCTTTAGTTTTTTGGAAAAGATTCGTAAAAGACACATTTAAAAGAGAACAAAAAAGCGACAGCAATAATAACGATTGAAGAAAGAAATATGTAAAAAAAAAAAAAAAGGTAGTATGTACATGCAAAAAAATGAAAAAATAGAAGCCTGTAATGACTTAATTAAAAATTTAGTTTAAAAAATAATTTAACGTCTAGTTTTTTCATATATTTTTTACCCTATAGATTATTGTAGATATAATTAGTTATGATCGCAGCGCAGATTATTAATACGTACTACACACCATTAAATTTCACCCACGTGATGACAAAGTGAACGAGACAGATTTATGCCGACAACCTCACTAACAGAGATTTACGCTTACATAAAAAATGAAAAATCTCAGGCTCAGGTAGTAATGTCTTCTTAAATACTTCATCTACCAAAAGAAAAATGTGAATACATGTATATTTACGTGGAGCTTCTCTGATCTAAGTTCTCTATATACCATTCATTATTCAACACTATTACTATTTCTGTGAATTAGTTATTGTTCTTTGATTATTTCTCCCATGTATGTTTGCTTTTCTTCTAGTAAATTTCTCATATGTTTTGAATGCAATGGATTTGATATATATGTAAGTATTTACGCACTCTAATGATGCGTTAGGAATTGAAAAGGCAAAGGATCCCAGGAGAGGAAGAGTTAATATAATCTCTCCTCTCTCTCTCACGGCTAAAAAATCTAAAAATGGTTTTGTTATTTACGTAGTATATAATACACTAAGAGATATAATCCAACTATGTAAACTAATTGACGCATTATATATATAACCTAGATAATAACCTAACTTGATAATTATCATGAGACGTTAATTTTACAATTTAAACTCATCATAACTTTGATGAGATCGTACAAAAATAACTTAACAAGTTACTTTAAAATTTGCCAAACTTATAGCTCAAATGGCATGCCAAACTTATAGCTCAAATGGCATAATCTTTCCATACTTAATTAAGAGGTTAAAAAAAAATTACTTTAAAATTTTGTAACTCACATGCATGCAGTAATCTTTATATAAAATTAATAATTAAAAATAGTTAAATTTTAATTTAATTGTGCATGTCAAATTATTTAATAATTTTAGTTATTAATTTCATATAAAATAAAAATTTATATGTAGTTATTTTTATGTAAAGTTGACATTTAAAATTTAATAAATAATTTAATAAATTTGACTAAATTATCATCTAACAATTTTTAATTATCAACTTCATATAAATACAACTGGATATAAATTTTTACTTTCATATAAATACAATTGCACCTGAATCTCCACTATATATATATATAAAAGAGAGATCAAAGAATAATGATAGTCAAATGAATCCATGCATATGTGTGACTTCCATGTCCTTATTAATATGAAGAAAGCTACGTACAGTCTAATAGTCGGATAGGGATATTATTTAATTATTTTCCTTAATTAATTAATAACTACTCTCTCCAGCTATTTTCCGTTGCTATTTATTCTGAGTTTATGACCATTATTTATAATTTAAACCTTAATTAATTAAGATACGCAGTGCCGTAGCGGACATGCCATTAAGCCAATCAGAATTCAGAAAGAAAGCGACAACACTTTGAGAGAGAGTCACATCACAAGTTAAACAATATAATGCATATGCTTTTTAATTTCAATGCTAGGGAAAGATCCTAACTTTTCAACCCCCAAAACTTTACGAGTAAAGTACGCGTTGAGCATGTAATCCACTTTCGTTGAACTATATTGCATTGCGATCGATCATATTGCTAATGACCATAGATGAACCAAATCACAGTCACAAATTAACATGCAAAAATTAAAACATAGATAAACCAAATCATCCGTATATCTATGTTGTTCATGGAGTTAAACCCCAAAATAATTTTTAAGATTGACGTTATGCATTAAAATTATTTCTGAGATTTTAATCGCATCAATTACGTTTCTGAGATTAAAAAATACATCATATTAGTCTCTGATCTATTTTCCATTAACAACGTGATGACATGACATAATGACGTAGACTGTAAGTGACACATGTCACTTCATGATTTGGCCACGTGTAATGGTATGATGATGTGGTGACCAGTGACACGTGGCATGCTGACATGGATGGTTGTGCCACGTGTCACAATGTTATTTGGCTACGTGTCCATTTGTGCCACGTGTCGTAACAGTGTTCGTCCACATGTCATCCATTATGTCATCGTTCTATATGCACCAAATTAGTCTCTCACTTTGCATTAAGTGACTCATTTTAGTCCCTAAAATTAAATGTCGTGCACCAAACTAGTTCCTTATTCACCAATTTTTTTTTCATTTTTTAAATTTAAAATTTTAATATCTTGGATACACTAATTTCAATTCTATTTTTTCATATATTGTTTAAATACAAGTGCTTTCATAAAAATTTTTAAGATTTTAGTTTTAATTATATAATTTTTTTTAATAATTTACCATTGGTAAATTTTGTAATATATAAGTATGTTATTATAAAAAAATAATTATATGATTGATTAGACACATTTTTTAATAAAAAAACATGTGTTTTTAACAAGAAATTAATAATTAAAATAAACATTTTTTTCTTATGAAATACACGTTTTCGTTATGTGTAAATGAGCTAAATTGAAGGCACTTCAAACACCCTCACTACGATCTTTAACCTCTGCAGTCTAGACGAAAGAAGTCAGAGATGGTAATGAGGGAAGCTTGAAATGCCTTCACGTCAACTCCAAGACGACAGTTATTAGGGGTATCCGCAAGAAAAAAAATATTTTATAAAAGTATTGAAAGAGGTCGGAGATGGTAGTAAAGGTGTTTGAAAAGCCTTCACGTCAACTCCAAGTCGGCGGTTAGGGTATTCGCAAGAGAAAAAATATTTTATAAAAACACTTTTATTTGAAGAACATGTGAAAAAATATAATTGAAATTAATGCATTCAAAAATATTAAGAATTCTGAATTTATAGAAAAAAATGAGAAAAAATTGGTGAAAGGACTAGTTTGGTGCACGACATTTAATTTCAGGGACTAAAATGAGTCACTTACTATAAAGTGAGGGACTAATTTGGTACATATAGAACGATGACATAATGGATGACACGTGGACGAATACTGTTGTGACACGTAGCACAAACGAGCACGTGGCCAAATAACATTGTGACACGTGACACAACCATCCACGTCAGCATGCCACGTGTCACTGGTCACCACATCATCATACCATTACACGTGGCCAAATCATGAAGTGACACGTATCACTTACAGTCCACGTCATCGTACCATGTCATAACGTCGTTAATGGAAAATGGGTTAGGGACTAATATGGTGCATTTTTTTCAATCTCAGGAATGTAATTAGTGCAATGGAATCTCATGGGCGATTTTAGTGTATAACGCCAATCTCAGAAACCATTTTAGGGTTTAACTTGTTGTTTATGATGAACTAAATAGCCAATCGAAAATATGAAAACAATTTTTAATAACAATCATGAGGCAGTTGACTTACTGCTGCTAATTTGGTAAGTGGCGACTGGCGAGTTTGAGTGTGTATGTTGAGGAAGCTTATGCATCCAACACCTAACTAGCCGGAAAACACCTATTCCGCCACCTTCATCAACCGCCTCTTCTTGTCGTGTCTGACTACGCTAATTTTACATTTATTGTAGGTGAATTCTGTAGAATGGAGGGACAGTTCTACACATATAGAAATGTGTTGGAATCCTGTCCTTGTACAACAAATGTCCCAATAAAAAACAGTTTTTAGCACTGTACAGTATCTTTGTCCAGTGTATTACGTGATGGGTTTAGGTAAGAATTTGTTAAATTTGTTTAGGTCTGAATAATTAACCTAGGCTAATTGTTATTAGGCTTATAGGTTAGCTGTTTGGGCTATAATGTTAGAAGGATGAGGTGTTTTTAGCAGATTGAAATGTCTTTTAAGAATATATTATCTTTTTTGGTTAATTTTGGGACTTAAGATGTAATAGTCTATGTGAATAATATGTAAACACCAAAAAATTGGAGGTAAATACTTACTGGTATATATGATTTAGGTGGACCGAAAAAAAGCTCTCTCAGGTGATAAGTAAATTTTCAATTTAAAAATTATTATGTTTATATTTGTCTATACATATTTAATTATTAATAGTTTAGTATTTGAAATGAATTTTGAATATGTAATCTAAATAAATCATGATTAAGAAAATTTTATTTATTGAATAAAGATAAAATTGATTACGTATTTTAAAGTGTGAGAAATTTTAAATTATAAGTAATTTAGAGAATGGTTAAAAATAATATGATTTAACAAGAAATGCTCCCCAGCAATTAGCATCTAGTCACGGAGCATAAAGAGAAAATAAAGAAAACCTCTAATCATATAGAATTTTATTTTATTTTGGTCAATATAGCGATTGCAGATTCTCTCTCTCACACACACATATATATCTTCAACTTTATAAATTTTTTGTTTTTGTTTTACATACACATCTGTATAATAATTAGGTACACACTCTCATTCAGATTGTAATTGTATAGAAAATACAGAATAAACGTAAAAGTAAAATCAAACATGTGGATCTATCCTATTATTTTTTTAAATAAAAAATAATTTCACTACCAAATATCTCAATACTATATACCCTATGTACGTATTTATGTATTCTGTATGTGAGTGGTACTCTAATAATTTTGCAAAAATGCATAAAATAATTAAATGTGGCTAATTGAATGTAAAATAATTATAAGTAATTTAAAAAGTGGTTAAATGAAATTATTTTTAACCATTTTTTAAATTATTTATAATTTAAAATTCTTCATATTTTAAAATACGTAATCAATTTTATTTTTATTCAATAAATTTGTCTTAATCATGATTTATTTAAATTATATATTTAAAATTCATTTCAAACACTAAACTACTAATAATTAAATATGTATAGACAAATATAAACATAATATTTTTTAAACTGAAAATTTAGTTATCACTTGAGAGAAGTTTTTTTCGATCCACCTAAATTATATATACCACTAAGTACTTATCTTCAGTTATTGGGTGTTCACACATTATTTACACAGACTATTACATTTTAAGACTCAAAATTAATAAAAAATATATATATATTTTTAAGAGATATTTTAATTCGCCAAAAATATCTCATCCTTCTAATATTATAGCCCAAACAGCCAATCTATAAGCCCAACAATTAGTCTAGGTTAATTATTTAAACCTAAACAAAATTAATAAATTCTTACCTAAACCCATCACGTGACAATCACCGAAGAAGAGTATTGTGCAGTGCCAAAAACTGTCTCTTACTAAGACACTTATTTCACAAGAACAGAATCTAACACATTTTTACTTGTATAGAACTATCTCCCATTCTATACTAAAGAATTTACCTTTATTTAATTGAACTTCAAACATAGTAATTTAGTTCATAATTCACCTCAGATCTCAATTTGTACAATTGATTCTAAGCGTGACATATATTATTAGATTTTCTTTTCTTTTCTTTGGTCAGTGTGCCGTCAGAATTTCAAACAATTTAATTTATTTTAAATAATATTTTTTATTCTTAAACAATACAGTCAGTCACACATTCTCACCCACTACTATATTCCACTTTCTGAGTTTAACCCAGAATTCGATTCCCATGCAATTTTTTATAGCTCTATTTAGAACAGACATAGAGTGGATACATGAAAATTGAAAGATAGAGATTAAAAAATAAATTTTAAATTAAAATTTTATATTATATTGGGTATAAAATATTTAAATCTTAGTACTATATTTAATTTAAGATAAATATAAAAATTAAAAAATTAAATAAATATATTTAAAAAATATTATTAAAATTTTAATTTTTATATCTAAAAATTTTAATATCTATATTTTTTTTTAAAAAATACAAAAAAATTTAAAAATTTAGTATCAATTTCTACTCATCAAATACAATATTCAGTATTATCTTTTAATCTTAATTACAAAAATCAAATGCACCCTATGAGACCTCTAATCCTACCACCTGATTCAAGCTTATGCTGCAAATTAAATAATGCTTTTTAATCCAGAAATGGCTGCTTTTTTTTTTTTCCCCTTTCTGTCAACAACCAGAAGTTACTTTAAGATTCATACTGGCCTCATAAAAATATTTGTATCGTACCTAATTAAATTAAGGCTAATTTTATATATAATGCTTATAAGTTATTGTCTAAATTTTGTCTAATTTATTTTTTATAATAAATTTTAATTTTATAAAAAATATTTATTTTTATATATTTTAAATTATTATTAATTTTAACCTTTTTAAGTAAATAAACACTACTTTTTAAATACTATCATTCACTTTAAATTAAAAAGGGGTAATTCACCTAAAAAAAATAAAATAAAAGGGGGTAAAAAGAGTGAAGAATTGAGAATAGAGAAAGATTGTTGGAATGACCTTAAAAAAAACAGAAATTAATTAATTAATGGAAGTAAAAATGTTGTTGTTCAATTATATTGTTGCATGGCGTGTAATTCACAAATGTGAATCTACAAAAGTTAGTAACCTGCAAAATGTAAGTTACATTTTGATTGCAATAGAATACGTAAAAACTACATGCAAGCTGAAAAACGCAGCTTGCGTTTGGCATTGGAGGAGCTTCAAGTCTCGAAATGTGTTCGTACCCTCTGCATACAGACAAGAATTGCTGTATTGACCGCCTGGGAACTCCCAAAACAGAAGTTGCATTTGGCTGTCAAAGGCAAAACGCAGGTTGTGTTTGGCAGGCTCGTTGGTTGCATGAACGCCATGTGTTGGAGGAGAGTGGTGATTGGGTCTTTAAAACGCAAAACAAACGTAAAACGCAGGAAGGAAGAGTTGAAATTAAAGGGTTGTAAAGAGAGAGTTTACGCCACGTGTTGGCTTCGAACTCCTCTTCACTGTCGTTGTTATCTTCTTTCCAATTTATATCTCCGAACTCATCAACATTGACCTCCTTGCCAACCGCGTTCAGCCCCGAATGCTGTTCAAACTCAACGAACAGCGCTCTATTATCAGCATGTGAAATTGGGTTTGTTGATAAATACGGAACATCTGTTGTATACTGGCGTCGTCAGTCATGGGCGTTATTTGAAATTGCATCTACCCACCAAATACTTGTTGTCCACAAATATGGATCTGCGTTGCTCAGTCACCTAAGAGCGTCACTGGCATTTACTGGGTTTCAACACGTTTCGCGAGTAGGCGAAATGAGAGGCCATTCTGCACTGCTGAGTGCATTGGTGGAATGGTAGAGGTCGGAAACTCACATGGCCAACAGCAACAGCAGTGGCCGGCATATGAGCAGCAGGCACCATACATACCGGAACCACAGCCACATCAGGCACCTGAGCCCTACATACCACAGCTAGTAATTCCAGCCGATGGTCAATTTAATCCGTTGGGTGGATTTGACACTCTCAACTTGTCTCAAATCCTGAGAGATACAGATTATTTATTTCCGACGCCACCGCAGGAAGGGCCTGCTCCTTCTCAGCAGTCTGGTGGTTGTCGCGCCACATCAGGTCATGCAGTTGACTTCAACTTTGATCGATTGATGGGTCATGTAGATCCTTCCGGTCCTTCCGCACTACCGCGTATCCAGTTGTTTGATTTGAATGAATACCCGCAGTAGAAAGAAGGAGATTTGGGACATGACTTGCAGCACTGGTATGATCTTGGTGGAGAGAGTGCTCCGGAAATGAGTGGTTCCGGTTTGTATGACACTGGTGGTGCGAGCATGCCAGATTTCGGTGGTTTTGACGTCGGTAGTGGTCTGGAAGCCGGTGTGTCTCAGGGTCATCCGTATAACTTACGGACACAGACTGCACCACCGGATAAATACACCCCATCCTTGTATTCGAAGAAGGCGCCGAGGAAGTAGTCTGTTGCAGTTGATCTTGTACTGCTTGAGTTTATTTGTTTTCAGTGTTGTATTCAGTGTTGTATCTTATATTTAGGTGATTATGTTTAGTATTATTGTTATTATATATTTATCTTTGTTCTCGTATAACTCTGTTTGAGATTATCATATTGCACTTTTGTAACGAAATATTTATCTATTATTCAGTGTTTACCGCATACATACATAAACTGCGCAATAACATAAAAAGTTACATAACGAGGTTAAAAACTTTATTTATTAAAAAGTGTTAACTTGTTTAAAATAGATGACGAGGTTACATAAAAAGTTACATATAATTGTGAAGTAGATCATAACAAAGTTACATTAAAAAGCTTAACCACTAATGACCTCCAGCGGAGCTTGGACATGCGCGCTGAGGACATCGGCTGCGGCTATGTCCCTCGCGTCCACATACAGTACACCGGCGAGGACCACGCATATCTCGCGAATCCATCTTATTCAAGTAGTGGGTTGACTTCGGTCTTTCTTTTGTCACGCGCCTTAATGTCCAGTTGGCGATCACCTTCGCTCCTTTATATCTATCTCACGTAGATGGGTCACCCATCGGAATAAACTCGCCTCTGTATACCTTGCAAATTTTAGACATCTTGTACACGTCGTGCACATATACTTGCCAATCAAGACGCTGGTTAGCGCAACATGCAAGAACGTTGCGATATGGGAGTCGCTCGACCTGGAAATGGCCACAGTCGCAGTGTCATTGCGCAAGGTTAACAGTGTAAATGGAAACATCTTGCATTTCGCGAACTTCAAACATCTCATTGCGCCTGTCGAACCGGTTGACCACACTGTTTCATGCATGTCGAAAGTTTTCTTCAACTCTCTTCGGTGCAAATTTTGAATACGTGAATTCGTTGCGGACACGCTCATGAGCCTCGGCGCTCTTCCGAGTAAACAATTTATTCATCCGATAGAAAGTAGACCTAACAATGGCAGTAACAGAAGGTTACTTGCACCCTTTAGGACAGAATTTATGCACTCTACCAAGTTTATCGTCATATGTCCCCAACGATGACCCCATCGAATGCCAACACCCACATCTGAACACCGATGTCATCGCACCATTGAGTATATGCCACACCCTTCTCTTTAAGTCTTTGGTAGTTTTTGTTGTACTCCTGTTCCGTCCTAGAATAGCCTGTTGAACAAACCATTTAATCATAATAAGCAGATGCCATAAAATTACTATGAATAGAACCATAACAGCGAAATGAAATACCTGTGTTCACCATGGGTTTATGCAAATACGAAGCCTTGAACCTCTTTAAGAAGTTGGACCCGATGTGCCTGATGCAGTACATGTGCCACGCTCTTGGTGGTGACTATGCACCGTTACTGCGAGCTATTGCAGCATCGATGGAGGTATGGCGGTCAGAAATAATACCCACACCATCAACGGTAACAACATATCTACGCAAATTGGTTAGGAAAAATTCCCATGCGTCTGCCGTCTCGCCCTCGACTATCGCAAATGCAATATGCACAATGTTTTGGTTCCCATGTTGTGCAACCGCAACCAAAAGTGCACCTTTATATTTTTCATACAGGTGCGTGCCACCGACCTGCACCAGTGGCTTGCAGTGTCTGAATGCTACAATACACGGATAGAAGTTCCAAAAAATGCGGTGCATTACTCTTATACCTTTAACTTCCTCACTCTCACGATAAACGGGGAGCGTTTTATTTGAACACGGGACATTGGTATCTTCGCAGTCATTGCTTTCAACCATACTGGCAGAGTCTGGTAAGAAACTTTCCAATCACCAAAAACTTTTGCAACAGATTTCTGCTTTGCCAGCCAAGTATTGCGGTAACTTACATTGTAGTTGAACCTAGATTGAACGTCTGCAATAATAGACTTCATCTTTATCGACGAGTTTGCTTCTGCAAACAAGTGCAGTAAAAAAGAAGTCAACTGTTTGGGTGTAGCATTATCCGATGTATAAATATTATAATATTATAGATACATACATGTATATCATTAATTGTTGGATCTATAATTAGTCACTAAATCAATTAATATTTTTGTATAAATATTATAATAATTAATAAAAAGAAAGAGTATAGATACCAGTGAGGAACAACCACTAGCGTAAAGACGGAGAGATACACATATAAGTAATAATCAAGACATAGTGGGAATCTCAATCTTCCCCATTCTATATAGAATAAAAGAGAAAGATTAACACAACATAGTTTTTGAAAAGTAAAAAAAAAAAAAAAATCTAAATTATTTACACCATAAATTTATTATTTTTAAATAATTTTAATGTTAAAATTATTATATATACTATATTATATATAGTATATATAATATACTTAAAGTTATTGTCATTTTAGATAAAAAAATAATATATTTATGGTGTAAATAATTAATTTTTTTTTTACTTTTCAAAAATAATATATATCCGATGATGAAATATTATTGCATTTAAGTAATTAAAATTATGCATACAAATAAAAAATTTTAAACAATAATATGTGATCTCTTTCATTAATTTTTATGTTGCCATACGGAACTCTTATCGTGTATATTTTTCTCTTTTTTTTTAATATTCCCTCTCTCCTTGTGTATGAAAAAGGGAGAAAAGCAAAAATTTATAGGATACATCAATAATATAATTTATATGCCATGCCAATAGACTGCTTGTTCCTTTAGTATAATATGTGCTAATTATTATATATTAGCACATATTAATTTTAACATTAAACCTTTATATTATATTATTATAAGATAATAAATAAAAGAAATATAGCATTTGACTTTTATAGTCCACAAAATTAGCATCAACGACTTAATAGCTTCTGCAATTGTGTTTGAGTTTAACTTGGCATAATCTTGTGAAATCGTACCGATGGTGCATGTGTGTTTGTCATTGTATCTTCTGATTTTCCAACAACCCTTCTTTCGAATTAAACTCGTTCGGATAAGCCGATCACACCTTGCACCATAACCCTTGTATTTCGCATAGAATATTTGTGGCTCAGACTCATACACAGTGTAATCAACTCCTCTAGAGATAGTGTAAATTTTGACTGCAGATATCACCGACTCTGGAACTAAATTCTATTCCGATACTCAACTCGCCATCTTCCGCCGGAACATTGCCTCCACCTGCGACGAACGAACCATTGTTAGTACAATGTAAATAAATTTAATGGTAGTGGTAACTTTAATTAATAACCATAAAAATAACATACCGATATTCGCATACTCATAAAATTCTGGGGCATGCATGGCTTTGAGATTCAGAGTCCGCATAAAAGACAGAATGCTAAAGGGGTGCTAACTTGCAATCACATCTGCCTCATTTTGTACTGCTGGATTGTCTGCCAAGTCTCCGTCATCATTTTCGTCATCGACTTCATAGTTGGCTTCAAACTCTTCTTCACTGTCGTTGTTATCTTCTTCCCAATCTATATCCCTAAGTTCATCAACATTGACCTCCTCGCCAACCGTGCCCAACCCTGAATGCTGTTTGAACTCAACATACAACTCTATCATCGGCACGTGAAATCGAGTTTGTTGATAAATACATAACATCTGCTGCATACTGGCATCGTCAATGATGGGCATTATTTGAAACTGTATCAGCCCACCAAATACTTGTATAAGATTTCTGTATAAAATGTTGCTCACCCTTTTTGAAATGTGGCTTTGTATGTTATTACAAAGCCCATTTTGTAACTCTATAAAACTCATGGTACATGAAATAGCAAATGATAACGGACATTCACAAACAAAAGTTACTCCTTCATGTGTGTTTGGTATAATCTCACCGTTATAATACACTCACAAATTTATAATACTTTCCATAACTTCAACCTCACCTAAGCCGACTTTTTTGACACAACTAACTGCCAAAAAAATTTAGAACTATCACATATGTGTAAGAAAGAAGAATAGGAAGAGTAGAAGTGGAGTGAGCCATTTTGAAGAGTGTTGCTTCGTATTTATAGGCAAGACTCTCGAATAAAATATTTTTTTAACAAAATGCAACCTACGTTTTATGTTTTTCAAAAAAAATATTCTGACATTTGGAAAACAGAACCTGTATTTTGGGTCTTCCCAAAAAAAGGCTGACACAACCACAAAAACGCACCCTGCATTTTGTTATTTCAAAAAAGAATAAAAATATTGTCCATCACTAAACGCAGGCTGCATTTGGGCTTATACGAAATTAAAAAAAATTTAAAACCTTCCAAAAGACAAAACGCAGGCTGCGTTTGTCTAGTATGTTGAACAAATAAAAAAAAAAGTAAAACGCAGGTTGTATTTTGGGTTGATACCATAGCACTAAAAATTTTTTCCACGTATCTATTTCATTGCACTACACCAATGTGCTTTTCATAACCAAAAAAATAAACTCTTTTTGGAATTTCAAAAAAAAAAAAACTGACACAAAAAAGAAAAGACAAGCTACGTTTTGTTGTTTTAAAAAAATTTAAAGGAAAAACTACCATTTGTACCCATGAAGTTTACGAACGTTGATAAAAGTACCCATAGAAGACGGAAAGTAACTTTGTACCCATGAAAGGCTGGGTCTGTCTGTCGATAATACCCGGACGTTAATAACTCGTTTACTTCATTAACTTAAAGGCCAACATGGCACGTTAAGTGCTTACATGGCTTTTGATTTTTAATTTTTATTTTTTTGAGAACGTTCAAGGTGGATATAGGAAAGGGAGAGAGAGAAGTCAGAGGTTACTTTGCGGCATTCCATCTTCTTCCTCACCACTTTTCTGCATGCCCTAGCAAAGAGAGAGACGTGAATCATCTACTGGGCTCCAACAAAACTGATCTAAAGGTTGAAGGCGGCCACTCCAAAATCTACAATCGTGATCCTGGGGTGATCTTTTCGTGGTGTGGGTGTGTCAAGACGATTGGAAGACCGTCGTCACTCCCACAGTGAGGGGTAAGCCATCTTCCTATAGTTCTAGTGCCCAATTTCTCATTTTAGTTACCAATTTTTTCTTTCACTGAACTCGTACACCATAAAATTATTAACTAAAGTTAGGGTTTTTTCGTTTCACTGGTCGCATAGAGTTTGTCACTGTGGGGGTTGTGTTTCAGTTTAAAAAATTTGGAAAAATAATAGGTGTATTGTTATGGTTTATTCTTTTTTTTTTTATGTTTTATTCATGTCTTCTTAATTTTGAAAAAAATTGGGTGTTGGATAATGTTATACACTGATTATGTTTATTGATGGTTTATTCACTTTTTGATAATTTATTCATTTTGGTGTTGGGTAATATTAGAAGATATGATTATGTATTTTTTCTTTTGTTATTCACAGAAATGGCTACCATCACACATATCATGATAGTGATACACCATAGAGGTAGACTTCAAAGGGAGTTAGATGGCAAGTTGTGTTATAAACAAGGTGAAATTACTGAGGTGGAGAGAATTAACGTAGATACCCTAAATGGCTTCTTCATTAGTGACCTACTGAAAGATATTGGTTATCCAATTATCTCCGATTTCTACTGGCGACAGCCTGGAATGGAAATTGATGGTGGTTTGAAGCTTCTGCGACTTGACATAGATATTGTTAAGATGTATGAAGCTGCTGTGGAGAATGGGCATCGGATTGAATTATACACAGAGCACCCCATTAGCCAAGCAGATGTTATAGATACGAATGACAAAGGCGGTGTAGAAGTACCTGGTGAGGTTAATGTTACTCCATCAAGGAAGAGGAAGAAAATTTGTGTTAGGAGAACCCCAACTCCAAAGAAGGCAAAAGGTCCTGGAAGAACTCTTCAATTGGAAGGAGTACAAACTGAGGCCCAAAGTGCAGAGGAAACCCATGTTACAGATAAGGCCCAATCAGATGCTAGCTCAAATCCCTCAGCCTTAGCTACCATACCTGAACCTAACAAGCAGATTTTTGAGGACCTTATGAACAAACAACCACCACCAAATATCACCTCTCAACCGCTAGAAACACCTTTTCAACTCGCTGAACCAAATGTGCAACCCTCTACACAACTGGCTTACTATGGGAGCATACAACTTAGCATATCAGTGGACTGTTCAACCTGTTCCAAGCCAGAAATACTAGGAGAAGGGAAATCACTATCCATTGTTGCCTCCTGTGTATAGAAAATCTATTGGAAGACCTATTAAAAAGAGAGATACTCGTAGAGATGGTCCTAGAGAGAATCCTGATCCCCATAGAGCAAAGAGGAGATATGGCCCCATTAAATGTAAATATTGTCTGAAGGTATAACCTAACATTCCATGTCTCATTTTGTTTACTTTGTGCATATTGATTATCTGTTTAAAAAATTAAAATTGTAAAAATTGCTTATGTGTTCTCAGACTGGTCATAACAGCAGAAGATGTGACAAGAAGAAAGAAGCTATGGCTAACGGAGGAGCTGCAGCAGGTAGTGGTAGTCAGCATTAGGGTGCAGCAGCAACAACTGAAGGTATGGCTGTTGATGATCTCGATGACGATGCTGCTAGGGAGCAAGAGATGTATTGGGAAGAGACTTTGGAGGCTGCAGATGCTGAAGCATCAGCTTCAGATTCACCTAATGTCAGTTTTTTGTATTCACTCTCTTCTTCCACTTTTTAGCAATAAAATAAATTTATCTTGCACTAAACATTTGACTTAATGCAATTATTCTACATAGGTGAATGTCGATGTGTTGAACTCTGTGAATCCTTCTGAAGAACCTATGGCAGTAAGACCTCCACCTTCCAAGTCCTCTACTATATATGTGCCACTTAGACCTATCATGAAGCCAACCATATCCAACAGACCAATTAGGAGGAGAAACGTTAAGAGGCCACCACCATTACAACCTTCTCCCCTCAGACCTGTCCCACCACAACCTACTTCCATAACGCCTACCACACCACAACCTTCTGATGTTAGGCCTACACCACCTACTAACCAACCTCCTCCAAGAGTTACCAGACAAACAATACATTGTGCAAGTCGAGGAACCACTACAAGATTTATGCAATTCATGCCAACCCCACCATCCACAATTCAAACAGCAAGCAGATGGCCAGTACCTGGGTTTCGCCCACCAACAGGAGCATCTTCAAGTGGCAACCATAATGGGGTTCTAGTGGCAGCAGCAACTCCACACCCAACAAATAGAATTTTCTAGTGTGACTTTGTTTTTTGATCAAGGACTTACTGTAATGAGAGTTTTAAAACTCTGATACTATGATTTTTTTTTGTAAGTTATGCCTAGTGTTTATATTGCACTACTTGATGCTTTCATGTTCATGGTTTGTATTGATACTTTTAGGTAATTTGGATTTGCTATTTTCACATCAAACTCATAGACTTGTTTTGAGGCTTTTGTTGATAAATGCTTATGTTAAAATTATTTCAAGGTTTATTATAGCATATGGAATGAAAGTCTTTTATTTAGTTCTATTTCCAGGTTATATTTTCGTTATTTAGTATACCATACCAGGTTTCCGGCTAGATTTGTCAATTCACGACATTTATATGTCTTGTTTTGTCAAATTTGTGTTACATCCAATATCATAGATATCAAATACAGTAACAATCATGGGTGTTAATGTCATAACACAACTTGACTTTTTCATAACAAGTGAAGATATTAACAGAGTTTTTAAGTTCACCATCATTGAAACCAAATAGCTACAAAAAAAACCCCAAGACAACATACACTATACGCACAATTACATATTGGTTAATTGGAGTAGATTCAAGCCTACACAAATCAACAAACTAAAGAAAATTGTTATAATCCATGACCTAATGGTTCTAATTTCACCCTGGAGTTTTTCCATCTTTAACAAGATCTTCACACTATTCTCTTGAATCTCTCTTCTTTGCCCAATAACATTGACCTCATGGGTAGCACAACAGCTATCTTGATTTTTTCTAACAAGGGCTCTTGCCAATCCCTCCCAGCCTCCGTTAATCTCATCCACCCATAGAAAATACTTGCAATTCATCGTCTGTAGCATGAAAGGGAGGAATAAGGAATCTTTCACAATAAGTTAACCTAAACAGAAGCACAAAAACAAAAAGACTTACTTTCCATAGAGGACACCTAACGAACCATCTCTCAGGATTTGTTAAGGTTCCAGATTGTAGCAACACCACATCCTGTCCGCAAAAGCATCTCCCAGACAAAGTCTTCTCTTCACTCCTCTTGGAAGACGAAGTCCCTTCTCCGCTGATGCTTTCATTCGAAGAAAAATGGTTCCCTCTATTTCTCCTAGACATTCTAGGATTTTCAATTTTAAATTTGGGAAACAATTGAGGACAAACTAAGGAAATGAGTGATGTTATAACGGTAATAACATGCTTAGACACATGAGATTGCTGTCTCATAGCCATGTAAGCACTTAACATGCCATGTTGGCTTTAAGTTAACGGAACAAACGAGTTATTAACGTCCGGGTACTATCGACAAACGGACCCAGCCTTTCATGGGTACAAAGTCACTTTCCGTCATCTATGGGTACTTTTGTACAAAGTCACTTTCCGTCATCTATGGGTACTTTTGTCAGCATTCGTAAACTTTATGGATACAAATGGTAATTTTTTTAAATTTAAAATATTGCCCCCTCAATAAATGTAGGCTGCATTTGGCCTAAAACAAAGTAAAAAAAAATTTAAAACCTGCAAAAGAAACTAAAAAACGCAAATTGCGTTTATTTAATTTGATGGAAAAAAATAAAAAACAAACGAAAAAGGTAAAAATGCAAGTTGCATTTTGAACCGATATCATAACAGTAGTATAGAAAAATATTATTTGTACACTAAAATTAGCTACTAAAATCAACCACCAATGTATTTGTATATAAATACATGTGGTTTATTTTATTTTTAATGTGTATTTATATTTCAACATGTATTTTATATTGATGACTGACTTTAGTGGCTAATTTTAATATACACATAGCATAACCCTTTTTTATATACGCATCCATTTCATTGTACTACACTAACATTTTTTCGATAAGAAAAAAAAATAGCCAAAAAAAGGGGTTGGACCATAGATATCAAACCTGGACTGGACTGAACGATTCGACCGAAAAACTGATGAACCGAACCCTTAACCGGTCCGGATTAAATGTCTAACCGTTTCCGCAATTAACCCGTAAAAAACTGGTCTACCTGCACTGAACCAGACAAACCCGAGCATAACTGGTCAAGTTAGCCCGGTCGGGTCAATGTAACCCGCGCACCTCCACGTACACCATCAGTTCACGGGTTCACAGTAAAAAATAGCTTTTTGTAGTATTATTTCAAAAAGCACACTCTTGGATCCTTTCAATGTAATGCACCTGAGTCATCCACTAGGCTAGTGATTCTTTGGCAACTAAATATGCTAATAATTATATATATAATAAACCAATACCTTTTGTTTACCACACATTTATCAACTTAAAAAAATTAATAATTATATCATATTAAAATAATAAAATTTAAATAATATAAAATATTATTTTTATTCTTCAATAATAATATTATATTTATTTTTTTATAATTTAATTTTGATATATTGACATTATAAAATATTTTACACAGTTATCTTATTATATCCATTATTTTAAATAACTATTCATACAATTAAATATATAAGATAATTATTTTTACTGACGTAGCGTTATTAATATACTTGTAAAGAGTAAAGACATACATTTTAAATTTTAATTTTTAACTCTAATTTATTTTTATAATTTTATATTTTTATTTAATTATGACCAGGTCAACCGAATGAATCAGTGATCTATCGGTTGAACCAGTGACCCGGTGATCCAGTCGTATGACCGAATCAATTATCGGTTCGAGTATGATAACTATGGGTTGGACATTGGACTATTGGAGTCGGAAGGCACGTCTTCTTCCTCCGCTGAACATTATTAACCCAAGGTCTATGGAAGTTATTTTTGGCGGGAATTAGGGTTTTAATGGGTACAGAGAGAAACAGGATAGCGTGCTTGTTCGACGTGGTTGACGACGGCACCGCTAAGATGTCGGAATCCGGCGGTGGAGCCACCAACAACAACCACCTCATCAATCGGTGGACCGGGAGGCCTTTTTCGCAGAGGTACTTTGAGATTCTGGAGAAGAGGAAGAGTCTTCCCGTTTGGCACCAGAAACACCAGTTCTTGCGAACTCTCGCCCATAACCAGATTCTCATTCTCGTCGGTGAAACTGGCAGTGGCAAAACCACGCAGGTTTTTTTTTATAATGCTTAAATATCTTAAGCTTATTGTTCATCTTACTTCTTCGAGTTGTATGCTTTATTGTTTTCTAGGTTATAGTTTCGGAAACTATTTGCTAGTTGGTTGTGTGATTGATTTTATATGGTGTCGTTTCATTTGATCGATAGTCATTTTATCTAGTTGCTTTCACTTCTGTTGTTGAAGGAATAGTAAATTGGGAAAATAGCAAAATACAGAATGCATTTGAGGATTGTTGAACTGTGAGTCTGTGACAACTAAATTTGTTAGTTAATCACTTGCCTGCTTGTGTTGGACTCATTGGTGGTGTGCCCTGGCAATAGTTTCTCATCATAATGTTATAGCGTGATTTTTATTTATATATTTGTAATTAAATGGAACACTTTTTCTTCTGGTGTCATGTTTATAAACATAGAATTATTCTAGCGCTACATCTTGGTTCTGTGAGTCTGTGTCTTGAATTTGACAGTTGTTTAATTATTTGCTGTGTGGCAGATTCCTCAATTTGTTTTGAATGCTGTTGATTTAGAAACACCAGATAAATGCAGGAAGATGATGATTGCGTGCACTCAGCCTCGGAGAGTGGCTGCAATGTCTGTTTCCCGGCGTGTGGCTGAAGAGATGGATGTAACGATTGGAGAAGAGGTTGGTTATAGTATCAGATTTGAAGACTGCAGCAGTTCAAGGACAGTTTTGAAGTATGTCTAATTTTACCATAGAATTACTTTCTATAATTAAGGCAGAGCTGATGTCCTATGTAATATATATTGTTTTCTTTCAGCTCATTTCCCCTCTCTTGCATCTAGTCTCAAGTGGGATGTTTTGTCTGTAGGTATCTCACAGATGGTATGCTTTTAAGAGAAGCAATGACAGATCCACTCTTGGAACAATATAAAGTAATTATTCTCGATGAGGCACATGAAAGGACTTTGGCTACAGATGTGCTATTTGGCCTTATGAAGGAAGTTCTTAAAAATAGACATGACTTAAAGTTAGTCGTAATGAGTGCGACTCTAGAAGCTGAAAAGTTCCAGGGCTACTTTAGTGGTGCCCCTCTTATGAATGTTCCAGGAAGGCTGCATCCTGTTGAAATTTTTTATACTCAGGAACCTGAAAGAGATTACCTGGAGGCTGCTATTAGGACGGTGATGCAGATACACATGGGCGAACCTTCTGGGGATATACTTGTTTTTCTAACGGGAGAGGAAGAGATAGAAGATGCATGCCGCAAAATATCTAAAGAAATTTCAAATTTGGGAGATCAGGTGGGCCCTGTGAAAGTGGTATCCCTCTATTCCACTCTTCCCCCAGCTATGCAGCAGAAAATTTTTGAACCACCTCCACCTCCACTAAAGGAGGGTGGACCTCCTGGAAGGAAAATTATTGTGTCAACAAACATAGCTGAAACCTCCTTAACAATTGATGGCATTGTCTATGTTATTGACCCTGGTTTCTCTAAGCAGAAGGTTTATAACCCACGAGTTCGTGTTGAGTCTTTATTAGTGTCACCAATATCAAAAGCAAGTGCGCATCAGAGATCAGGACGTGCTGGAAGAACTCAACCAGGGAAATGTTTTAGACTTTATACTGAGAAAAGTTTCAATAACGATCTACAGCCTCAGACCTATCCCGAAATTTTGAGATCAAATCTTGCCAACTCTGTTCTTACCTTGAAGAAACTGGGTATAGATGATTTAGTGCATTTTGATTTCATGGACCCTCCTGCCCCTGAGACCTTGATGCGTGCATTGGAAGTGTTGAATTACTTGGGAGCACTGGACGATGATGGTACCTTAACAAAGTTGGGAGAGATTATGAGTGAATTTCCCTTGGATCCACAGATGTCAAAGATGCTTATTGTGAGTCCCGAATTCAACTGTTCAAATGAGATTCTGTCAATGTGTGCCATGCTTTCAGGTATTATTCCTTTTATTTTCTCGATTTTGTGTGATTGTGTCAGTTTGTTGTCAACTGTTATAATAAGGTAATGTTCTTCTGCTGGAATCCATTTATAAATGGATTCATTGCAATTGTGCATGTATCTGCACAGAGATAATTTTGTGTATATCTCAGGGGACATTTGACTGTTTATATGTGTACTTTGTTGCACAAGTGTGACCAGTGGAATGTCCTGTTAGGTTGCCATCAGCAACTATTCTCCTCTGGGTTCCATGCCACCGCCCACCGGCCTCCAGGTAGCATGAACCTCGGGGTTTATGACTAAGTGCTGATGTAGATAGTTTCTTCTCTCATGAAGCAAATGCTCTGGTCTCGCCTCTATGCATCTGCTGACCTACCGTGGCCTCCTCTGTGATAATCAATTTCTTTCTTTAGCCCCCAATTGCTTTGTCCGGCCTAGGGAAGCACAAAAAGCTGCTGATGAAGCTAAAGCTAGGTTTGGGCACATTGATGGGGATCATCTCACACTCTTGAATGTCTACCATGCATACAAGCAAAATAGTAAGTACTTTGCTTTGGTTTCTTCAAAAAGAAAAATTATTCTCAAATATTTGCTATTAACATGTTTTCAAATATCCAGTTTATTGATTATTTTCGAAATTGCTTTTCAGATGAGGATCCCTCTTGGTGCTACGATAACTTTGTTAATCAAAGGGCACTGAAATCAGCTGATAATGTTAGACAACAGTTAGTGCGTATCATGGCCCGGTTTAGCCTCAAGTTATGCAGCACCGACTTCAATAGTCGTGACTACTACATCAACATAAGGAAAGCTATGTTAGCTGGATATTTCATGCAGGTAGCTCATCTGGAGCGAACAGGACATTACTTGACAGTGAAAGACAATCAGGTTTGTTAAGACGAGCTTCTTCTCTTCATCTTCTTTATTTGTATCACCAAAATATGTAGTGTGTCAGAATGTTAGGCATGTAGTATTATATTTATTTGGTTTCTAATGATGATCCTCTTTTGTAGGTGGTGCATTTGCATCCATCAACTTGTCTTGACCACAAACCTGAATGGGTTATCTATAATGAATATGTTCTTACTAGTCGAAATTTTATTCGCACTGTGACGGACATTCGTGGGGGGTGGTAAGATTTTTTCCTCTTTGCATGTGGATTTTGATGTTTTATTCCATCTTGCTGGTAAAGTTGTACGTGTTTTTCATGTATAACGTGTTAATACTTAATATCAACCCGAATTTCATGATGATATCATTGATACCTGACTCAGGTTGGTTGATATAGCACCACACTACTATGATTTGTCAAATTTTCCTCATTGCGAGGCCAAGGGTGTTCTTGAGAGACTCTACAAGAAGAAAAAGAAGGGAAAGGAGGAAGCCAGGAAGCACAAATGACATCCTTGCCATCAACATTTTTAGGTCTTTGGATTTGCATTGGCTGTTTCGTTTTCTTGCAGCTGAAGATATGATCCCTCCTGCAAGCCAGAGTTACCAAAGCTGAATTCTCAGTAATTTAAATAAACAATGGCGAAGTTCCTTGTAGCAATTTCTGGTGTATTTTATATCTAATCGTTCTCCATGTAACTTCGCATCTTGGTGTTTTCCCAAATATGAAGCTTAGTCACCACTTAGATTTTGATTTAATAACATAATATTTTTCGTTCAGTTAAAATTCTTCTCGGTAAACTGGTAGAGTGATCATTTAAGACAACTTTGCATAACTCTCCCCCTCTCCAGTTACACACAATGTCACAAAATATTGATGGTATGGAAGAAGACTTAACAATTACCCGGACATCACAATTTTTTTTTGAGTAATTTGGGCATTTTTATTTTAAAAATACAAGATTAACTACTTAGCAGTCATTTAGTTCTTCAAAAATATAACCGACACATGTTTACTCCCCTTAGTACTCATTTAACATTATATAATATAATGTGTATAATGAATTCAAGTGAAATTACCTTTAAGTCATTTCTTTTTTATATTATTTACAAGAGTATCCCTTTTTCATATTATTAGAAAAGAAGATTAATCTCTTTTAAATTTTGTCCAATTTAATCTCTAAACTCACATCATCTTATTTCTTACTGGTGAAGTCATTAAAATTTTTTGAAAGTATTCATTTGATTTTAAGTCATTTAAACTACTTATTTAATATAAAAAGTTAAAAACAATACTAACGTAGTAATGTTTATTATACAGTTTATATTAGCGGTGTCAAAAGTGAAAACTTAAACTTCATCTCATTCATATTGCGTTCTTACTTCTTGTTTTAATATATACACTGAAAATTCGGTTCCTTGTTCTCCACACATGCTTAGATATATTTATAGTACAACGTTAACAGGACTTTTCGATCGGGAACAATTGAACCTCGGCATGGATCCTCAAATTTTATGCTTTGCCTCCATTCAAATTTCTGTATACTTGGTCAATTGCCGCCTGTTAGAATTTCAACATTTTAAGATGGTTTGTGATATATTACAGCATTAACAAAACTTCAGAATGAGAAAGGAAGATGAGAAAGTGACATACGTACTAGGATTACCTGATAATACTTGAGCATATTGTTTCTTCTCTTTTTCATTGTTGCTGTCACCAAGTCTCTTTCCATATCAAATGGATGAGGCTCTAATATCACCCCTTTTACATTTTCAAAGCCCTTCAACTTGTTCATCGAGGAAAAAAAAAAAAAAAGAAAAATAGAAAGAAATTGAAATACTTAATAGTAGTCTGTTATATCCATATTCAATAAGAAGTTGAAATATTCTTACATACCCACAAGTTTAATATTTTATCTTTAGACACACTCTCAATATAATATAAGTTGACGTCGATTTTCTTATTCAAAATATCATTTATTTATTTATAAATTCTACCAACATTTATGTAAGTATATTTAAGAATTTACTAATTGAGTTATTTTATATCTCGAGGGTACATTTTAAAAATATAATAATGAAATTTTTTAAAGATTTTATCATGTAAAAGAATTTATTTTTTCAATGACTTTTAATAAAATATTTTTTTTATGGTATTCGTAGAGTATGCTTTTATGGTATTCTTAAGATCCTATATAAGAATTGATACCTTGTTTCTCTCGGCAGTGAGCTTGAGCTCTGATAGGACATGATTCATCAATTGGGGAAGGGAACATAGTTGAGAGAAAGGAGCCATGTGGCCATTTGAATAGGCCCATTTTTCAGTAATTTGTTGATTTGGAACTACCACAGCAACCAGTACTGACTTGAAGCTATTCCCATAAACCCACACCTTTACAAGATAAACAAGGCACCAGCAACATATAGTTAAGAATCCAAGAACTGAATACAAGTGTGCATAGTAATTATAAGATGCATACTTACATCTTCTATTATTGGAGTAACAGCATAGATATTTTCCAAATGCTCCAGTGCTATATACTCTCCTTGAGAGAGTTTGATGAGATTCTTCTTCCTATCAATGACCTTAAGAACACCATTAGGTAGCAATTCTCCTATGTCTCCAGTGTGAAACCATCCATCTTTTATGGCTTCTCTTGTTAACTCAGGGTTCTTGTAGTAGCTGGTGAAGACGGTTTTCCCTCTCAAACATATCTCACCACATGGAGGATTTCCAAGAGGGTTGTAACCCATCTCTGGAACCTCCTCAAGCTTCACTTCATTGTACACAGAAACAGGACCAACAGTTCCAACCATGCATATCTCGTCAGGAAAGGCCAGAGTAGTTGAACCACAAGTTTCAGTTAAACCTGGGTACAATCTTGTCATTATGAGTTATATTGTATGGGATACAAAAAAAGCAACATGAATTGTTATATCTCTAATACTGTCCCTCAAGCAAGAGCTTTTTTTTAGGTTTGTTTGATTTTTGCTTAGGTTTTATTTCTTCTTTTATTTGCTTTATGCTACTTCTCCACTTTTGGAGTTCATCAAGAATCGAACTCTAGACCTTTTGGACATAGAACTCTGATACCATGTCATGAAACAATTCATTCCAAAAGCTTAAGTTAATAGGAGGAGGCAACATGAATGGTTGTATCTCTAACAAACACCATCTTGGCTCGCATTTCAATTAGTCCAAATTCTATTCTGGATGACACCAAATATGTAGAGAGTTCCTTACCATAACCTTGACATACAAAGGAACAAGTAGTAACACGCAAGAACTCTTCAACCTCAGGGCTCAAGGGTGCACCACCAGATACTATTAGTCGAATACGCCCACCTAGCCGAGCTTTGACCTGACTCACAAAAGCACCAAGAAGGAGAAGGGTGAAGTTTCTAGAGAGAGTTTTCATCATTGCATGTAAAGAGGTGAAGGTTATGAATTAAGAAATTTGCAATATGCATACAATGAAGAACAATATTAGCATTGAATATAAAACCTTTCTAAAGGCTAATAGATCTGCTAGAGGTGATGCCTTTCTTTGTTTATATCCTTTGTTCATCCAACCGAGTTTGCTGTAAACGTGAGTTGACAAAGTTACATTAACTGAAAATCAATAACCAAAATTTATGCAATCAAGAAATGTAATCATATAATGCTAGCTTACTATTTGTAGAGGGTTTCAAAAACTTTTCTCCTCAGTGGACTGAGTTCTTCTACTGCTTTCTTAATGCCTGAAATAGATGATCTAATCTAATATGATTTACATTGACTGTGAACTTCAAATAAAAAGAATTAATGTCCTGCTGGTGCAAGACCTTGCCTTCATGGATCTTTTCGAAAACTCGAGGGACCCCAACAAACAATGTTGGCTTCAACTCCATTAAATCATCACTCAATGCTTTTACATCCTTCATTTAGTAATTAGGAGAATCAGTTAAGAGGATCAATAATTTCTCATAACAATGATCATTCATGTATGAACATACCCCATGGTAGTAACCAACAGAAGCACCCTTATGGAAAACGAACTCCTCAACCGTGCGATCAAGGCTATGAGCCAAAGGGAGGAAGGATAGATACACATCTTCCGCAGTCATCTAAAAAGAAATGTATCAGCAGAAATCATATCATTCTAAGCAATTGAATCATGTAAAAAATTCTATAAATATTACCTTTTCTTCAAATTGTTCCATGAAAAGATCTAGTCCTTTAACCAAAGCTGATATGTTTTCATGGGTTAAAACAACACCCTTAGGATCTCCACTGGTTCCACTTGTATACATTATTGTGCAGATTGTCTGAGCCTGAGGTGGCTCAATACTTGATGGTTTTTCTTTGCCCTGAAAGATCATAACTAATGAAACATTGATATACAGAGATATGATTAATATGCAGAGTTTAGTTTTATACACCAACCATGTTCAAGAACTCTTCCCATGAATATGGCTTGATTCCCATGCTGGTTGCCTTATGTTTCTCTTCCTCAGTTAATGAAGTGAAGCACACTATTGCTGTAACAACAACCAAACTCGGTTGAAAATTCCTTCAGTTAATTGCAGCATAGCAATGCTGAATTTCCAGTTACCTTTCAGCCGTTGAGCCGATTTACATTCAGGATTCAAAAGCTTCAACACAGCATGTGCAACTAATCAGAACCTATCTCTAAATTCTTGGATATGTGATCTATCTTAATATGTAACTCAATGATTCTTACTTCTTTAACCTTCTTGTCTTGGACAAAGGCAAAATCTACTTCTCCATGATCTATGATAAAATTTACAGCACCAGGCCCTGACACAAATTCGAACCACTCATGACGGTTCATTATAAAGTGACCAACAGAATAAAAGAGGCATAGCATATGCAAAATAAATTCATGGAAAAATTACCAAGTGTGTCATAGAAAGGCACACAAACCAAGCTGTGCGCACAACAAGCCTACATGAACATAAACATAAAGACAAACATGATCAAGAACTATGATAGTGAAAAAGTTTTAAGTTGAAGAAAACACAAACACAATGGACAGCAAACTGCAGAAGTAGTCCAAAACCTCCATTGCCACAATCCATTGAGGGCAATTAGATCCATAAACTCCAATTTTGGACCCCTATGTATGACAGGAACAGGATTACCACAATAGACATTGATATGATTTCATTCAAAAGTGAAATGATTAAACAAACCTACAGGTTCAGCACCATATGCTCTTAAAGCAGAACCAATATGCAGAACTTGATCATAAACTTCCTTGTATGTGTTCCAAACATATGGTCCTACCTATTACCATAACAAATTCATATCAATTAAAGATCTTTCTGACATGTAAATGAGTTGCCATAAAATAAAAATTACCTTTCCATCAACAAATTTTCGCCACCCCAGCATTCGATTCTGAGGGTACTTTCTGACAGACATGCTGCAATCATCATAGAAAAATTGAACTTCTGGTTGCTTTCAAAAACATTAAAGATATGATTGAACTTAAATTACCTGAAAATATCCCAAGCTGTGCACAAATCAGGATCAATTGGAGGGAATCCATTTTTGGAGAGGAGGCTGCGGTATACCGGACCAACACACGGCTTTCCGTTTATGCCTTCTCTTCCTTCCTCAACCTCAGCTGCAAAAATCTTCATTCTACAAAAAGTTCAGTTAATAACTTAATATCTGTGAAGTTGGAATCAATCAACTAATGATGATTAAGAAACAGTGCCTATGCCTTCTCTAATTGATATTCAGCAGAAAAGAAGTGACGAGGAATAAAGCATGACGTGAAAGATAGATAGATAGATGTGGCATTGCATATACGTGTTAAAAAACATGCTAAGTACTAGAGAGTAGAAAGTGGAAACCGGGTTCCTAGCACCCAGTAACATGCATTAAGGATAATATATAATTCAATGTTATGCTACGTTGGTTTAGCCAACTAATGATATAAATAAATAAAATGTCAGATACCATTCACAGGAGTTGATTCTCATTCTATCAAAGCTTAAATCCAACTTGAAGCCGCATTGAAAATCATAAAATTAAAGCCCATAGAAATCAAATGTTCTAAATTTTTTTTATTGGATATTTATTTTTCCAAATAAAGGAAACTAATTTATCTCATATTATGTTTGATCATTAAGATAGATAAACAAAACCATCCCTCTCGTGTGCATACGATAATGTCGAGTATCTTCAACAGTGATAAATGTGTATATGTCAACTTTGGAGGTTAAGACATGCAATATGAATGAAGGTTAAGACCTTGGCCAACCGTTTCTTTTATTTTTTTTTTGGAAATACGGCCAACCGTTTTAGTAACAAAAAAAAATACTAAAAAATCAAAAAAATTTATTATTTTTGTTGAGCATTGACTAATAACTAAAAATAATAATAAAAAATAATAAATCCTACTAACTCTCTAGCATTTCTTTTTTAATAAATAGGTCATTGAGTCATGACTATTATAATAAAGACTATAACACAATACTAGTATATCTTATAATTAATCTACTTTGTTATATTTATGTATAGTTTGCCTTTAAAAAGATCAATATATATTTATTAGAAAAAATTAATTTACTTTTTTTTAAAGTTAAAAATGAGACTCAAACAAAAATTTCTATGTAAAAATAGAGAAACTATGCCATTTAAACTATAATTCATTAGCGAAAAAAATTAATTTACTTAGTATATACATAAATTAAGTAGTTTATCTTTTTTATATTAATATTTAACTTGGTTAAAAAAAATAATATATAAAATTTAGAGTAGCTAATATCCTTTAATATTTTAGTTAATATTAATTCGTATCTTTTTATTAAATTATATTTTCAATTAGTAATTTTTAGAATACATTTTAACAAAATCTGCAAAAAAATAATACATAAATAAATTTATTGTTATATAAAAATAAAATCAACTACCGAAATTAATTTTCTTTATACATTATTTAGTGAACAGGGCTAAGCATGTAAACAAAGGTCCAAAGCCCAAAAATAGTGATAGTTGGGCTTACTGCAGGAACCACCACACGCGCCGCACGCTGTCTGTGTGGTGCGTATTGCATTGGTTCTCTCTCTCTCTCTCTCTCTCTGATTATGGCGGCAGTAACAGTTACAGGCACGGCGCTGCCGAAGACACCATCGGCGTCTTCAATCAGGAGTTTCAGTGGTGAAAGGTTTTCGGTTCTGATATTTTGGAAGAACAAGAGAAGAATCTCACTGACCTGTTCTGCATCCAACAACACAAGCTCTTCTTCATCTTCATCTTCTGGATTGTACTCTGCTCAGAAATATGAACTGACGGCAGCAAACGTGGACATGGTTCTAGAGGACGTTCGGCCTTACCTGATTTCTGACGGCGGCAACGTGGAAGTGGTTTCTGTGGAAGACGGCGTCATATCTCTCAGACTCCAAGGAGCATGCGAGTCTTGTCCCAGCTCAACCACCACCATGAAGATGGGAATCGAACGCGTCCTCAAAGAAAAATTCGGAGACTCCGTCAAAGAAATTCAGCAACTATACGATGCTGAACCCAAGGAAACCACCATTGAGGTCCTTCTTCTCTTCTCTTCTCTTCTCTTCTCTTCTCTTTTTGATTTGCTGATTTTGACTTTTTTTTTTTTTTTTTTTTTTGCAATTTAATTTTCAGGCGGTGAATAATCATCTTGAGATATTGAGACCTGCCATTAAGAACTACGGAGGAAGCGTGGAAGTGGTTTCCATTGAAGGCGGTGAGTGCGTTGTGAAGTATATTGGACCTGACTCCATTGCTTCTGGCATCAAAGCTGCCATCAAGGAGAGGTTCCCTGACATTCTCAATGTCACCTTCCAAGCCTGGGATTCCCATCAGTAAGGAATGAGGATTTATCCATTCACTTCACTGTGCCAATCATCATACTACATATACGTTGTATCATTATATTCTTGGTTTATGTGCTACATGTAGTCATGTACTGCTTGAATTTTTTTTATATATGTCTTTTTTTTTTTCTTTATTGTTCTATTAGTGACACTAAAAATGTTCATTCCTCTTGCATTAAGTTTGGTATCTATAGCATTGTAAACTTCCCTTAATTAGACTTGTTTTAATAATAGCATTCACAGTATGTTAGAACTCCATATATAGAGATTAGAGAGACCTGAAATAGTATAACCTGAGAGACTTTATGTCTTTATCAATAATTTCGCAACAAGGGAAGGCTTTTGCAGAAAGTAGTTACAATATATCTGGCACAAAGTTTCAGTTTAATACCAGAGTGAATGAATGCGAAACGAGCATTGATAATGGAAGTCAACATTATTACAATAACAATATCAATCTGGTAGAGACATACAGCTGTAAAATAAGAAAGCATGCCTCTGGAAAACTGGCAGTAATTGGTTACAGGCTTACAGCACTTGATTAATGAAGAGTACATTTAGTGTACAACCTTCTTCATATTGTGGGTTGTTTGCTTCAACCAGTGGCAAGGAAGAAATACTGGGTTCACAGTGGAAAGTAAAAGAAAGGAATGTACCCTACAACTATCCGGGTGCTTTGGAGGTATGGTATCATTTCAAGGAAAAAGAGGGGTTGGGGCGGGGGGATTAATTCAAGGCTTTGGCTTAGACATATGACAAGGCATTGAATTCTCCTATTACCAGAATTGGGAAGTAAGGCAAAAGTTACTTTCTGAGATATTAAAGAATTATTATTTGCTTGTATCCAAGTACTAAGCCACTAAGAATGTGTTAATAGTAATATTCTCTGCCTTCTTTATAAATATGCAAGGCAAGGGATGCTCTTTCCCATTTTATCTAGTTCCAGGTGCATCTAATATTTTATGCCTAAAGTTGGATATCAAGTAGAGAAGATGGATGGAAGTCCAATACCTGATGATGATAACGGACGACTTGTTACCATACTTAGCATTGATGGAGGAGGGGTACGTGGTGTTATCCCAGGGTATATTCTAGCCTTCCTTGAGGCCGAACTTCAGGTAGGATACTTAGCTTACTTTCTTGCCATCCTTCAAGGAAAGTAGGCACCAAAATGGTGTGAGGAATAAGTCGAATTTAATTTTGATATGTTGACATTATCATCTAATGAAAAATACATTCTTTTCTATAAATATTCAAGTGAAGTAAAGAATTACTATCCAAATGAATTAACATGAATAAGTTTTCTGTGCACGGTTGGATTTTAGCAAAGATCCAACCGAACATAATAGATGGATGAAAGCAATTAATTCAAGTTAAAGAGCACCTTCGTTAGAATATTGGGCAATCTAACAACATTAATATTAGTGCACAACTCCTAATTGAATGAATATGTGGGAGTCATCACTGTCACTACTTTCAGTATGGACTGGGTAACCTTGTTGTTCCCATTTTTCTCTGCAGAAACTTGATGGTGCAGATGCGCGGATAGTGGACTACTTTGATTATATTGCAGGGGCAAGCACTGGGGGGATCGTGACAGCAATGCTTACAAAGCCATCCACACAAGATGGCCAACCCTGTGCTGCAAAAGAAATCAATACATTTTATCGTGAAAAAGGCCCAAAAATATTTTCTGAAGAAGCAGAGAATTTGAATATCTCCAAACAATATGTCGAAAGGTATAATTATACTAATTTAGGCTCAGTGTGGCTAATTAAATCGTGAGGAGATAGTGTGGCTTAGCTTTGATTCTATGTTACCAAGTGCCATGCCTTCTCAGCATTAATGGCTGGTTTCCAATGGATTTTATTTATGACTTGCAGTTATGTCTCTCGTCTAGAAGAATCTGAATCAACGTGGTTTCGCAAGAAGATAAAGGGCTGTATATCACGGGCTATGAAAGTTGGGGCGTGGCTTGGGGCAAAGTCATTGGCTTCTCTATATAGCAGCGAGCCTCTTGAAGAAGCAATCACTGAGATTCTTGGAGATTTTCGCTTGGCTGATACTTTGACAAATGTTGTTATTCCTGCTTATGACGTGGCTCGCCTCCAGCCTGTCATATTCTCTACACAGCAGGTGGGTATGGTTATGGTCTTCCTAAGCTTGTATATATTGTTGAGTTCCATCCGTTGCTACATTGCCAAATGCCAAATCCATGCATGCAGGCTAAGAGGAAGAAATCTGCTGTAAAGTTGGCTGATGTGATCATGAGCACAACTGCTGCTCCTTATTATTTCCGTCCACATAAGTTCTCTGTTGGTGGTGAAAATTATACTCTAATTGATGGCGGAATAGCAGCCAACAATCCTGTAATACACTATAACCTATCCTCCTCTTTTTCATTCTACAATTCACCAATTAATGTGTGTGGGTTCGCACTCTTTTGTCTAAGTGTGATTCATCAAATATGATGTTATGGATCATTCAGACAATCTTTGCCATGAATGAAGTGTCAAGGATGAATGCACACAAGACAAGTACTGCAATTGAAGATCCAGATTACAGTAAATTCTTGGTTCTGTCTCTCGGGACGGGCAGTGGAAAGCTAGATGGTCATGAAGTTCTAGATGGAGGTTTACTAGGTTGGTTTAACCCGCTAACAGGATCGCCACCATTGGTTGACGTTCTCTTCAGAGCTTCTGATGCCATGGTAGACAGGTGCACGTCACTTATACTAGGGCGACACAACTGTCTGCACAATTTCCTCCGAGTTCAGGTATGTCGACCCCATAAAGTAAACTTAGCATTTCACATTTTCAATTATTGATATTGCAACTGCTTAATGAGGCAATGATGCATGGTTCCGCACCAGGATTCCACTTTGCCCGGCAACCAAACCAAGTTACATGATGCAAGCAAAGACAACATTGATGCCTTGGAGAGCATTGCCAAAGAGCTTCTGAATCAGTCCATTAAAGTGGTTAACCCAGCATCAGGATTGCACGAAACGCCTAATGGAAGCTTGTTTGTAAATGGAAGGGTGCCCACCAATCGCGAGGCAATTACTTGGTATAAACTTTTAGTTACCATTCGTACAATTTCATTCTTGTTGATCGTAGTTCAATTTTACCTCTGCTGACTCTCTCTCTCTCTCTCTCTCTCTCTCTCTCTCTCTCTCTCTCTCTCTCTCTCTAAACTCTAAACCCTATATATATATATATATGTGTGTGTGCTGTGTCCATACTTTGGCAGCTTTGCAAGAAGGTTGTCGGCAGAAAGAAGGCGCCGTGCGGAACAGTGATTTAAGTTGGAACTTTGAGCATTGCTTCATATATGGGAAGGACTAGGGAGTTAGCTCATCAATGATCAATCGTTTATTCCCGCCATTTATTTGGTTGCATGATTGTATCGCCTGCTTTTTCATTATTACACGTCTATAACAAATTTAAAATAAATATATATCATTCATTCCTTCAATTTGGAAAGATCATGTATTAATCAAGAACATTTGATGTTGCTTTGTTTTAAAAAATAAAAAAATAAAAAATAAGTGATATATTCCGTTTATTAGAGTAATAAATAATTAAATATTAGTTGAGAAGTATTTCGGTAGTAGTTAGATATTTTAATTAGTAGTTGTAATAGTGGTATTATAATATTTCTGTAAATAGCTAGGTGTATTTCTTGTATAATACACACTTGAGTACATATTATCATTTTTTTTAGTTTCTTCTCGAGTTCTATACAGTATCAGAGTCATAGTATCTTTTTTGAAAATGATAGGCATTTTTCGGTTCGATAAAATTACTATGTTTCCTTTCCACACAAATACTTCTACTTCTTGCTTTTTCCTTCTCTTTTGTCATTGTTTTAATGTTTTTCACTTTAACGATTAATCGATCCTTTCCATCCTATCTTTCCGAGTTTAACGAGCCAAAAATCATTGTCATTTACTGCCAAACACGCCTCCACACGATACTGAAAGTTCATTATCCACCTCTGTTATCGTACTTCTTTCAGTCACATTTTGAGCCAGTTTCAAATGTTTTTGTCTATCAACAACCATACCATTGTGTCTGTCGTGTCGTTCCAAGTTGAACGCACCCAATTCCGTTGCCATCCGCCTCTCCATCCATGCGCTGACTAAAGATGTCGCCATTAACCGCTAACTTCATCACCATTGGCGGCGTTTTTTACCCTTTTTGGTAATCTTTCTGATGTTTTTCTGCACAAATGACCACACCATCGTACTCGTCTCGACGTTACAAGTCTAATGGACCCAACCTCATCGCCAATAGACGTTGGAAGCATTGCCATGCTCCGGCCAAAGTTTCGCTGCCTCCATCATCTCCATCAGTTTTTCAGATTTGTTCTCAACTGTCAGAGCTTATTAGAAGATCAACGGTTCTGATTTCATGGCATCTAAGCCATCCGATCAGATGACTAAAGCAACGGTTTTGATTTTGTTGACTAGCGTTTACCCGCACTCTCAAGCGAATGGTTATTCAATATCTTCGCACTGCCAATTTCTTCCAAGGATCTTGTCTCTAACTTTCAGCTGCTATTAGTCTGCTATTTTTTATTTTTCATAATTTTTTCTATGATCTTTTAGACTTGATTTGCGACCCGATTCACCAACTTGGATATGACCTGAATTTTACCCCACTAGCTATACATCATCCTAGGGATGCATCAGCACAATGACGTGTCTTCTTCCTCCATCACGATGATGCCATGTGTCATAGCATGTTGATGTGGTAGTGTACTAGTGTTACATGGTTGATGATGTGGCACCTGTGTAAGATCCATTTTTAAGGTTTTTTGGTGTCCTCTTTTTGATTATTTCTTCCATTTTCACAATTTTCATCCCGATCTTGTTGTTTTTCATCTTTATGTGGGATATTTATCTATCCTCATGGAGAAACCAATTGCTTTTCAACCATATGTTTTTACCATCGTTTTGACAGTTCGCCATCTCTTCGGCAGTTTTTCAGCGGTTTGTCATCTCTTCGACAGTTTGCTTCCTATTTGGCAGTTTTCTGGTAATTCGCCATTTTTCTGACAATTCGTCATCTTTTCAGCAGTTCGACACTCTTTCGGCAATTTTATCTGTGCTTTCTTCTGGTAGTTCTGTCTGCGTTCCATTTTGGCAGTTTCATTTGCACTCCTTTGATAGTTTCATCTATGCTCCTTTAGCAATTCTGTCTATACTTTTTCGACAGTTTCATCTGCATTTCTGTACCAACAATTTCGTATGCGCTTTATTCCATTAATTTATGCTATTTTAAATAAGTTTTGAACTCAAGTTATCATTTGAATTTGAGAAGAGATATTAGAGTAGTTGAGAAGTAGTTTAGTAATAGTTAAATGTTTATGTTAGTAGTTATAATAAGGTGAATTCTACCCAATCCTCCTTAAAATAACATGTAAATTACCTCCTATGATGTGTCACATCTTAATTGGATATTTGCTTTTAATTTGAGTTATTATATTAACCATAGTTAGATTATATTGTAATTAAATTTTTAAAAGGGGAAAATGTATAATTTATTAAAAGATTAGAAACTGATTTTTTTAATTTTCTAAATCACGTTAACGGTGGCCCGAATCCAAAATTCTTCTTCCTCGTTCTCTCTCAATGCCACTCAGCAACTCTTCCTCACCAGTCAGCCTCCCCTGAAGTCTCGAACGGCCAAACTCCAGAGTCCAGAAGTCACGATCGCCAGCTTCTCTGATTCGTCTTGCTAGCTCCGGTGCGTTTCTAATACTGTGCCGTCGCGTTTGTGGCTCCCCTACTCTACGTCGTCGCGTCTCCTTGCTCCGGTGCGTCTCTCGTCGTCGCGTCCTCGTCCGTCGCTACTGTCACCCCTGGCCAGGGTCTACTTCGTCGTGTTTAGACAGGTTGGTTTTCTCTCTTCTCTGCATTCTTGAAACTCCCTATCAGTTCTTTTTAGTTATCCAGTTGGCTTATAATTTGATTACAATCAACGAGACGGTGCTGCTTGGGAGGTGCGACGAGGATGAAGGAATAAAGGAAGAGCGAAAGGCCGAAAGCCATTACAGAGGGTTAGGATACATCTTCTAGAAATGATTTGGGAAACAAGTCATGTTTCAATTTTTAATACTTTAAAAAATTACATAATTACCTATTTTAAAAACTAATTTAATTATAAAGAATTTGGATTCTCTAAATTTTGTATTTCTACTTTAAAGAGTAAAGTATGATCTTTCATCATTGAATAGTTTCTCTCTCATATATTTTCTTGGTCCCACCTATAAAATAAATGGTGAAAGATCATACTTTATCCTCTAAAGTGAAACTTAAAATTTAGAGGATCAAAATCCAATTATAAAATAGTCTAACCATGGTTAACCTAATAACCAATTAAAAAGTGACACACCACATAGGTAAGTTATATGTTACTTTACAAAAGGTATGGTAAAATTCACCTTATAATAATAATAATATAATATTTCTATAAATAAATACCTTTATTTCTTGAATGATACACACTTAAATACATATTATTTTTTTAAGGAATAAAGTCTCAACTAACCCACTTCCTGTCCATTTTCTTGAAGGGAATAGCGATCTTTGTCTAAAAAAATGGTACTTCCGGTCCTTGCCCTTGCTTGCCGTAAGACATGGCGGTTCTTCCGTCATCTCCAGCGTCAGAACCTAACGAAATTTGCGTATGTGGCAGTTAACATTGATGATGTGTCAAGGATTTGTTTGTTTAGTGCCATGATGACAAGTAAAATTTGGGCAGGAATCGATTTGTCCTTATTTTTTTACTGAAACGTTGTCGTTTTATAGATGGAGAAAACAGCTTGTTGAGTGTGCATATTGGCTTTCTATATAATTCCTAATCCCTCACCCCTAATTACAGAAAACTCTAGAATCTTTTCCTCTTCTCCCTCCAAAAGTCGACTCTAGGATGGTGCACGTGGTGATGTTCCTGAGTGGACTTTTGACTGTGCTGCTGACAAGATGCGAGGAAAGGGATCTGACGACGTCAATGACGGACTCGTTGACGACGTCGACAGAAGTTGAAGGTGGAAGCTGTAGAGGTAAACAATAGGGTTAGGGTATTAAAAAATTTGGTGAATTTGAACTGTTGTGCTTGTTTTTCCGATGTTACAAACATGGAAGTTGTCTAATTTTTTTTTTTCATTTAGGAAAGCTGCATTTTGTATCTGTTCATTTTGTTTTTAGTTAATGCAAAGAGTTTTGCATAAGATTAGGGTGAACTGAAGGGTTGGCAGGAATTTTTTTTTATTGTTCTCTATTGTTGCATCATTAAACTAAGCTGAACTCTGCATGACTGAATGGAACTCTTAATAATTGTGCTGTTTTGACTAAAATGGTTGTGATAATTAGGTTTTTTCACATATCTTTTTTTGTTATAATTAATCTTAATGTAGATGGATGATGATATGGTAGTTCCTATATTTAATTATGGAGGTTCTTTTAAAAGGAACGCAGAGAGGGTACTAAATTATGTTAATAAAAAGGTGCATAGATATCCACCCATGGATTTAGATTTCATTAACTTCGTTGATTTGGATACTTTATTTAAGGAGTTGAGATATAGAGAGTATAAAAGCTGTATTGACTTGACATGACTGCACATGACATGAAAATTGGGTTGCATCTTCTCAAAGGTGATGCTGAGATAAATCAAATGAGGGATAACATCAACAAATAGATTATGGTGTCAACCCAACCAAGAACTGACCAAGTTTCACTGCTAACTTATTATAGGGTTCGATAAGTATTAAACAAAATGTTTAGGGGTTTAACTGTTCTAGCTCATTATGGTCAAGGGTTTATATGTCTATTTTAAAAATTGTTAAGAATAGATTTATTTATATTCAAACTTATTAACGTTGCTAACTTAATATTTAATTGAGTTGTGATGATTAGCAGGCACCCCAAGACACAGATAACAGTTCAAATGCTCCTCAGGGTAAAATTCGGGTAGATGCTATGCTGAGTATAACATATTTTGTGGCATGGATCCAATATATAACTATATAATGGTGATGCTAGCCTGGCTAACATGTAAATTTGTGTCGAGTGATACAGCCTAAGGCCAAGAAGAACAAGAAAAAACTCCCCAAAACCACATCGAAAGAAGGGCAAGTTGGCACATACCAAAGTGAGGAAATTCCTCTATCACAATCTACACCCAATGTGGAGGAGGTAAACTATTCATCCGTAAATACATTTACATGTTAACCCAAATCCGCTAATACATTCACTATAATTTTTTATAATGTTAAATTTTGTTACTTTTTGGACCAGCCTGTGATAGATAACACGCAGATGAATCCAATGCCATCTGTGTGAGAAAAACAACAGATTTTTAGACCCACATATATGTCCACACCAACACAGGGACCACCACCGTTCACATCCATGGCTCCAACACTTCCAACCCAAGGGTTTAGACTCCCTTGTCCCAAGAATACCACTGCCAACAATACTGTTTTCGCAGAGACAATTTCGCAGCAAATTTGGGGACTGCCTCAAGGATCTTGAAGTTCATCCCCATTCCAGGAATGAGGCCACCTAAGGAGAATTGAAATAATGACTTTGAAATAGTTGTTTGTGTTTTGTTGACTTAGCTAGGAACTTTATAAATTTGTTTTGTTTTTAGTTTACTTGGATATGCATATTTTGGAAGTTACTATTGTGGCTTTTTGGAGCTTTGAAGAAACTTGACTTCATCTTTAGTATTTTGTTGGGATCATTTTCCATGCCTGCTATTGTTATAGTTGTTCTCTTTGGCAAAATTGTGGCCTTTTGGAACTATCAATATCGACTTTGTATCATTATATTAGGTTGCAACAACAGGAATGATACATCATCTCTTATAAATATGTGCCAAGAACGGACTACTTTAATATATATATATATATATATATATATATATTTCTCTTGTTGTTTCATATTTTGAATTTCTCTTGTTGCTTCATATTACCATTTTATAGTTTGGTCATTGTCTATACTAATTATACCAAGTCTAGCAACTGCATATTTAAATATTTAAACACAGCCATGTTTTAAACTATAAATTTTCATCAACCATGATCACATTTCTACAAAATAAAATAACCAAAATTCTACTCCTTCCTAACCAAAAGTTCTCAGGAACTTTGCAATTACAACTCCTGCAACAAATGCCATAACAATAATCCAACATCATTGCATTACTTTGAATCAAATCCACTTTAGATTTGTATAACTCAATTTCTAATCCAGCCAATCTTTCATTAAACTCCTTCACTTTGTCATGAATAACATGATTATGGCCTTCAAAATGAGCTTCATTTTGCATCAGCCCACCAAAACAAAAATTCTTGCTAGCATCCTCATTAAACGACGAAACATACTCGTCAAGCCATGCAAAATACTTGCAATGAGGTGCTGAAGTCTGCAACATGGGAAGAAGATTGTTACCCTAGGGAGATATTGTAACCCTTCGATCGAAATCTAAATAAATGGAAAAAAAAAAAATAAACTACCTTGAAGTATGGGCAGCCAAAGAATAGCCTGCTCGAGTTTAATTCCGTTCCAGACATGAAGAGAATGGCATGAGTCCCGCAGTTACATTCTGGGGCAACCCACTTCCTCTTCTTCTTTTCTCCCAAAGTCGCGCCAGAATTTCGACTCTAACTTTCGGAGTCAGATGCATCTCTTCCAGTTCACCGATTTGAGAGTGACAAATGCTCACCGCTCTCCAACATTATTTTTTAGGGTTCATAGAAGGGATGTACGGAGAAGAGAGTGAGAGAGTTTAGGTGATGAGAATCATTTCATACAACCCTATATGTTTAGCAAAACGGCAACGATTTGGCCACCTAAAAAAAAGACAAATTGATTCCTGTCTAACCTCCAATTAGCCAGCACAGCATCTAACGACCACATCATCAACGTTAATTGCCACATACGCAAATTTCGTTAGGTTTTGATGCTGGAAATAACGGAAAGACCGTTATGTCTCACAGCAAATAAGGACAAGGACCGAAAAATACCATTTTTTGACAAAAATCGCTATGTCCTTCAAAAAAATAGATAGAGACCGGATTAAAACTTTACTCTTTTTTTTTAGTCTTTTCTCTTGAGTTCTAACATCATTAAAGATGTTGAACATATCTTTAATAGTTCTATGCCTGTTTATTTATATTAAATCACCTATGTTCAGATTTTATTATGGATTTACGCCTTCTCGAAAGAACTCAACTTACTCCATCGAACCCCACTGATAGCATTTGATCATTCGTGACGGGTAAAAATATTCAAGGGAAGAATTTTTATTTCTATCTTTTATTGTGAAAAAAAACATAATAAAATAAATTATAACTTGTTCATACTCTGGCCCACTTTTAGAAGGAAAATCTCAACAACCCTAAGATAAAGGGACGGTTATCCACTATTAGAAGTAGAATTACTCCAACGGTGGTTATTGATATATCACCTATAAATACACTGACACCTCTCAGGTATCTTTAAGTTCCAATATACTTAAAACTGCTTAACCCCTTGCTGACTTAGGTATCGAAGTGTCTTGTAGGTACCATCCCCACCCTTTCAAACACACAACTCAGAACGTAGGACAAGTCAGAGGCCACTCCATTGAACGTTTGGGCCTCATAAGCAAGCCCAATCCACATCCAGTTTTAGGAAACTCCCAGAACATAACTCATGAGGGGTTTAAATGAATTCTTATTCAAAAATATTTATTCATTTTGGTTCTGGGATTGTACGAGCCTAAATTTAGTGATAAAAATATATAATATTTTTTAGGTAATGACCAAATCAGTACCCGAAAGATTCAAACGCTGACATTTTGGTACCTGACTATTGTTATTGACAAAATGGTACCTGAATGTTTTAAAAATTTGCCAAGCGTGTCCTCGTGCTTGCCGGACCATGGCTCCGGTGAGTAAGATGCTTACGTGTTCACCGGTTTTTGCTGACAAGAGAAGTTTATTTTGAGTTGGAATTTGTAATTAAAAATAGTATTCCAAACCCTAATCCCTCCCCCTCCCCCATCGTAGCCCCCTTTCCCTTTCCCTCCCCATCACAGCCCCCTTCCCTCTCCCTCCCTCTCATATCATCTCATCTCATCTCATCTCATTTCTGCAATAAAAAAGAACAACAATCTAATATCTCAAAATTTCATCATTTCAAAGTAACTACAAACCAAAACTTTTGATTCTCTCTCTCAAATAAGAGAAGAACAGAACGAGAATCTGAGAAGAAGAAGAAGAAGAAGGAATAATGGATCTAGCACTAGAGGAGCTACAATTCCTGAACATCTCAGAAATCTGTTACCTTTTCTTCCTCTTCGCCTTCTCTCTCCTCTCCACCGCCATCTTTACCGTCGCGTTCTCTACACCAACAAAGTTGTCTCCTTTTCCTCCACCATCTCTGCAATCCCCAAAATCTTCAAGCGTTTGTTCATCACTTACCTCTGGGTCACGCTTGTGGGTGTGTTGGTCATTGTGAATTTGGTGGGATTGTTGGTGTAGAATATTTTTTACTATTTGCAAGAGTTACCATCACCAAGGGATTGATAATAGTGCTGCACATGATCATCTTGGTAAGAAATTTGGAGGTTTTGTAGGTGGATTTTTTCTTTTTCTTCTTTTTTTTTTTAATGTAATTGATGGAATAGTGTAATACATTTGGAAAGAAACACAAATGGTATTAGTAGATTGTAATTTAAATTGTGATATTGTGTTCTGTTGTGCATGCTTCTATCTGTGCCTTTATATGATCTACGATGGGAGGGAGAGGGAAGGGGGCAACGATGGAAAGGAAAAGGGAAAGGGAAAGGGAAGGGGGCTGCGATGGGGAGAGAAAGGGAAGGGGGAGTGTGTTGGGGGCTGCCATGGGATGGAGGGGGAGGGGAGGGGGGCTGCGTTGGGTAGGGGAGGGCTGCGATGGGAAGGGAGATGGAGGGGGAATCTGCGTTGGGGAGGGAGGGCTTAGGGTTTCGGGGGGTGATTTGCCATGTCATCAAAATATGGTGGTCATGTCAGCATTGTGTTTGCCGAAGATTTGCTCCGGCGAGTTCGAAGACACGCTTGACAAATTTTTAAAACATTCAGATACCATTTTGTCAATAACAATAGTCAGATACCAAAATGTCAGCATTTAAATCTTTCGGGTATTGATTTGGTCATTACCTCTAATATTTTTTGTCCCTTTTAAATTTTGAGTTCTATTTAATAAGTATTACAAAACATAGAATTTTTTTTTATATAAATAAATTAAATATTATATTTACCAATATATATAATTTAAAAGGTATTTACCAATTTACATAACATTATTTATCTTATTTACAGTGCAAACGAGATAGTTATAAAACGAGATAAGTGATATTTTTATTTGCTTTATCTCGTTTACAAAGAGATATGTGGAGTTTTAGAACATATCTATAAACCAGATATATTTTTAATTATCTCGTTTATACTGTAAATAAGATATGTGTATAATTATAAAAAAAAATTACGATTTAAATGATATTAATTTAATTTTTATTTTTAAATTAATTTAATTTTTTAACAATTACTAATATCTTAGATACGGTTATCTAATATCTTAAAACGGTTACACTATGTATTTAATACAATTTAATTTTACACCCAAAAGAGTACCATTCGTCCAATGTACTCTCTTAAAAATTAATTGAGATATTAATTCAAGAAACACTTAATTTTGGATTATGTACCATTTTGAGTATCCGCGACCTTTAAATGAGACGGTGAGTATAGGAAGACTATGTCATTTGAGTTATAATTCGTTGGCAACCGTATCAAGATATTAGTAATTGCTAAAAAAATTAAATTAATATCATTTAAATCGTAATTTTTTATAATAATATACATCTCATTTCCAGTATAAACGAGATAATTATAAATGTATCTCGTTTACACTTTTCGTTTGTAAACGAGATAAAGCCAGATAAAAGCGTCACTTATCTCGTTTACAAATATGGAAAAGTCTAGGAGGCCAACAAGTTTGTTAAATTCCGGCCAGTATGTAACCAGCAAATAAAAGTGAACCATTGGATGAAATCTCACACCATTAAAATCATCATTGATGGCTATTTGATGACTATAAATCACAAAAATTGCGGACCCCTAGCACTCCTCATATAATATTATATAAATTGATAAATACCTCCTAAATTATATATATTGATAAATAAAATATTTAATTTATTTATATAAAATTTTTTTCCCAAAACATACCAATATCCACATCCCAAATTCCTAATATGGGCTTATACCAAGATAAACCAAGACATCTAGAACTAGAATGCCCATATCTAAACTTATTTACTCACAGCGCATTCTTATAAGGAACTCCTTCCCTCAAACACCAGGTTACCTTAACAAAGCTTTACAATTTTTTTTTTTTTTAATTCAGCTTCTTCGTAAGGCCAAACATGGTGTAGATGTGACATTCCACTCATCAGAGGGATTTCAATGTTCCACTTTGCACTGAATTCCAAATGGAATAAAACTCTAGCGATCAGAATTTGCAGGCGCTTAGAGTTCAATGCAGCTTTCTGCAAGGTTCATAATTAAAGGAGTTCTGCATACTGAATCAACCTTTTCCCTGTTGCCACCTGATGTAGCACCCAAAACACCGCTTAATAAATAAGTATACCAAAAGGTGGTTCAAAGAATTGAAGGCAGTAGAAGAAAACAAGGATAAGATACTGAATTATAAAATCATGAGTCCATGGCACTTAATCATTTGTATTATCTGAGCAAAATTCAAGGGCTTACTAGTTACAAGTGAAACTAAAACTCCGAGGCCTTTTTTCTAGGTCTTTTATGAGCTGATGACGATGGATGTCCATGTCCCTGAGAAAAAAAGAAAAAAAAAAAATCCAAACATAAAATAATATTCATCACTAAATTGGTTAGGCGAAAATGACCAATCAAGGAGAGAATGCTTAGCAAAAGACTATGCATTGTACCTTGCGCTTTTGGTCCTTTTTGCTAACCCTTTCACCTGAAACCAGTAACATGAATAATAGAGTTAATAACAAATAGATCAAATTCTGATAACTTGCCGATAATTATGTAACAGGTGCAAACCAAAAATTACCTCCGAAATTCATTGTGTCTGGAATAAACGTCCAGTCCTGATACACAACGTGATGCAAGTGTTGTCAGTAGCTTCCGAATCACAACTTAGTTTGAATAAAAAACTGAATGCTTGGACCATTACAAGCTGAAAATATTAATAAAAGAGGCGGGCAAAGAACCAATAATAAAACCAGATTTATAACCTTTGGTGTGCCTGGTGCTTCATTGTATGACCCATCACGAAAAGGCGAACCTTCAGCCTCTTTGTATTGCACCTGGAAAAAAATCTTAACAACTGATTACCCAGAAGAAAATGATATTTGGAAAAAGCAAACCAATTTTGGTGTTATCATAAAACCTGTTACAAAATTGAAAAAGCACACGTTGAAAGGCATATTACAAACTACATTTTAATTAATGACCTCATATTTCTGCTCATACTAGAATATTAATAATCACTTTTGCCGAAATTATGCCTCTTAACTCTCATTCACCTGTTTCTGAAGATTCAGCAAAGTTAACATTTCTTTTCTTAGTTCAAGATGCTCAGCACATACAGCTTTAGTTGGAACCCTTGGTTTCAAATTGACCTGTAATCACGTTCAAACTATAAATTAAAGGGATATCCATTAGGAAGAGAATTTGAAATTTACTAGTAACATTGGGCTTTGCACATATATTCAAATATATGATCAAGCTCAACTCAATAAACATTTCAGCTGAGATTTAACATGGATAGATTTTTATTTTGTTTGAAAATGGAAAGCTTCAGCTAGAAAGCTAATTTCAAGCTTAAATGAGCTCAAGGAAAATTTTATGCTTATATATAATAGTTTGTATTTCATTTGGGTAAAAATTGTTTTATAATATCCCAAGTCATAATTGAACTATTTCACGGAGACAAGCCAATACAGCTATGCAAGCTGAGCCTATATAGCTTTGAAACACACACATTAGAGCCTTGAGCTCATGCTCAAAACCAAACATCAGATTAATCAGATTAATAGTTTAATGCCATTAAAAATATAAATAAGTCCTAACTAAATGAAGTATGGGCTTTATACATTGCAAATGCAGAGCAGTGACATTATCACAGGACTGTGACTGGAGGAAAATAATAAAATAAAATATCTAAATTGCATTATAAGTTCAATGAGTTTTGACAAACCCCAAGATCTAGCAAAGTTTGTTCAATCCGTTTGACAGTCCGCGGCCCAGCAGATGAGCTTGTAGCTTGCACCATTTGGTCAAGTGCATACGTCCTCAAATATACACGAAGCTGAAATATTTCTCACTATGAGATTGTGTTTGAAATATACTGTATAAGCATTATAAAATTATTGAATTGCGTTGCATGAAAAAGTAGTCATTTGCATTTTGGAATATGGTAATCAATGCAAGATCAAATTCTAATACACTTCAACAACAAAATTTCTTTTTCTTCTTCTTTGTCAATGGCTCACTGCCTTGGGGATGGAGCATGGGGCAGGAGGTGGGTGGGTTTTGGAAGGTATTGAGAACAGAATTGTCAATAGAAAACATCAGAAAAAAGAAGACGATCTATGACAGAAACATTCTATATACTTACTATGCGAAGAGAAGCTAGAGTAGATGCATTATCAGGAAACGTGATTGATGGAAGTTGTGCATTTGATGGAGTCGCAGTTTCACCAGGGACAGCCCTCCCTGTAACTTCTGCACCAGCATTTGAAGGAGCCAACTGGGATTCTTCGACAGCCTAAAACATATAAATTCAAACACATGAATAATGATAGTTACAACTTACAAGTGACTGCACAACTTAAGGGAACAAATTTTATATATTCCAAATATTGTGTTGCCTGAATTTGATCATTACTTATTATGAACTGGGAAGAATTGATGCACTGACACTCTTCAACACATAGTTTATAGTCAGTAAAAACTAAATGAAGTTGCAATTTCACAGCCCTAACATCACAGTGCAAATTAAAAAGTACATGCATTCTATTAACACAGCAATCAGATACAATCCTCAATATTTTAAGTTGTGGTTATGAATCCAGAAATATGATTAATCAAGAATCAGAACCCATCAACCCTATAATCCAAAACTAACTTTGACATTTAACACACAACAGTGCCATATAAAAAAAAAAAGAAGATAAAACTCTTTGAAATGTTACCTTAGCAGGCATACGTAACTCAGCTATCCGTTTTGCTTCAACAAGAACCTGCAGAAAATTAAAAATAAATAAATCAGAAGGTGGACAGCCTGAATGAAAGGTATGCTGATAGCAGAATTAACTAATTTTTGCTAAAGAGAAAAAAAATTAAAACCTCCTCATCTCTTCGCTCTTGTTGCCTTGTTTGAGAGAGGACCATGGATAGTGCTCGTTTTCGTTCGATCTCTTGTGAAACATTATATGGTTCCTACATTGAGGAGGAAAGGCTATTTATTATGATCACATGGTAATGGCCTAAGCTAGATACAAGTTTGTTTTTAACCAAAAATTATATGATTACAAACACTGATGCCCAAACAAACAAAAGAAGTAACTTGAAAGCCACATACAATGGTGTTGTTAAAAAGGTATACTGCACCTTAACAAGTGGATGTGTTGCAACATCCCCAGTAGATGAAGCTCTAGCAATCAATATAGCCCGGGATACTGCAACGGGGACATCATTAAAAATCAAGTTTAAGTATCACATTCTCCAAATTATCAACTTGAAGGATGATGGAAAAGTGGAACAGCTAATACTTCAGTAAGCAAATAAGACATACCGCTATAATATCGATCCTTTAATTCCTCTACAGTACGAGAAGATGGGAACCTATCAGCTATTATAATAAATCGCAGATCAAACCTCTCACACAACTCAAACAGTTGATTTGTCTCCTCCTTGGTCCACATCTAGATAGATCAAACATAATTGAAGAGAGTGCGAATGAAATTAACACTAGATAAAAGAAATAGGTGTGAGAGTACTAATAATATGTCTCAACTTTCAATTTTGAAAAGATCATGGAATTGTGCAGTTCAAGCAAACTCAAACACAATGTCTAATTAAACACAATACGTACAGGATCTGTCAAATACTTGTCATACTCTTCGTCCGTGTATTTAACAACATCAACAGACTGCACCATACCATGTAAACTAAATATTCAATCATGTGAACTATAAGAATAAAAGCAATGCAGAAGATGCGTTTAGAGAAAGATCACAGTTGAATTTAATGACCTTGTTATACTTGGCAAAAGAATAGTCCCCTGTAGGTGGAACACCGTTGACCACTCGAACCTGCAACACGGTCACATAATAAACACACAACTTCCACAGTGGCATGTGAGTGCGTTAGGGAAGAAGAAATTACCCAATGATAAAGTTGAAGATTGTCTTTACGGGCTGAGTTCGTGAAAGGAAGCCATTGCCAAGTGATCTGAACCAAATAAATTACTGAATGAGCATTGAGCATAACAATGGGAGAAAAGAAACGAAAATGCATAGAGAAAAGGAACCTTTTCGTGAGAGGGAGGTTTTTTCTTCAATTGAGAAGAATCAAGTGAAGGCATAAGAGGTGGCACTCCACCAGTGAGAGCATAAACCTCGCGGGAAATTCCATCGGGTTTTCTGTGAGATTCTTTGTGAGGACGAGATTTCTTCTCCAAAGCTGGGAATGAGTTCTTGGGCAATCCCAGTATATCCTTCGCATCCATTCAATGGATTTCTCAACTCACGCAAATTCTCACTTCGATTAATCAATTAGGGTTTGTTCAACTTTCTATCACTCCAAATCGCTATCTGCTTTTGCATTTGGAACGGTTTAATGAATCTTTTTCTGTGTTTTCCTCCCTCACTTCCTCAACTGCCAACTGCTGCTCGATCGCACCAACGGAAAGTCGGAAACCACGTTCTTTTTTTTTTTTTTTCCCATTTCTGTTGGATTCACAGTTCATGATACTTTTTTTATTGACACAGGTCTAACCGTCTAAGGCCAAAGCCCAAAATCCAAACTACTTTTAAGAGTTCTACGCAGGCCGAGAGGCCCAATATTATTACATTATTGGACCTCATACTCATACCAAAAGAAAAAGACAAAACCAAAAGTGGTGTTACTGTCCAAAAAAAAAGGTGGTGTTAACTGTGTTGTTTATTTATTTATTAGGCTACATTTAATTTAATTCTAAAACCAAGACCAAACAAAACATTGAGAATAAAACACAAAACACAAAAATTAATATTTTTATATTTTATTTAATAATAAATTAAAATAAATTATAAAAGTCTAATTTATTTTTATTTTTTTTCATTCAAAAAATATGGAAAAGAAAATATAATAATAAAAAATTAATAAAAAATATAATGAAAGAAAAAATAAAAAATAAGCAGTATTAATTGTTGGTGTCTCTGTATTTTTTCTGTCATGATTGACACAAAATATACTAATTCAGTATCTCTGGACATACTGTCTCTGTACATATTTCATCTGTCAAACACAATTTTATATCTTTGTGTTATTGTCTCTTGTCCTGTGCCAATAAACAAATGCAGTCTTATTTATTCAATTTTTAAAGTTTCCATATATTCAATTCATTAAAATATAAAAAATTGTATTTTAATAACTTTTAATAAAAAAATTTATAATATTTTTAAAAAACAATGTTACATGACCAGTAACTATTATCATTTTTTACCAATACTTGGCCAGCAATAATTTGTACCCATATTTATAGAGATAGATTTTACACACAAAAAACATATAATTTGCACATATATTTACCAGAGTTTGCACATATAAATCAATACAGTTTGTATTCATAATTTTTAGAGTCTGTACACATAAATTAGTCAAATTTATTTGTTAAAAATAATTAAATATTTGTGCTGGTCAAATAGTAGTAAAAAATACTAAAAATTATTAGTCCCAAAAGAGTTTTTCCATTTTTAAAATGTATATTTTAGCAAGACTTAAACCTCAAGTGTAGGCATAGATTCCCAAACTAAACCTTTTTAATTAATAGCATCATTATTATAATTAAATTGGGTTAGTCTAATGGTTAACTCACTAATTTATTTAAGCAACTTAAATGGAGCTTAGTACCACGACCAATTAGTTCTGGGCCGTCCAAATTATTGGAAGATATTGTGAAAAACCAAACATAGTATCATTATTATAGCTAGAGAAATAACACTAAGAGTATATCATAATTTTTTTTTGGTGTACAAGAATAGAACTTTTTATTTTTAATATTGGAGTAGTAATGGTGTTTTTTTAAAATGTTGATTGTTGGAGTGTTATTTTTAAATGTGGAGCCGGTTTATTAGAGAAATAGAAATCAGACCGTTCGATTTATTAGAGGTACACAAATCGGACCGTTCAATTTGTGTTAAAAAAAATAAAAAAATTTGAGATACAGAAATCGGACCATCCAATTCGTGTACTTTTCACATTTTTAAAAAACACAAAAAATTACAATGTTAAGATATATCACTACTATTACTTTCATAACAAAAAAAAATAGCCACAAGAATATATCATAAACTTTAATATATATATATATATATATATATATATATATATATATATATTTCATTTAGGAATGATTTAATTTAGAGTTTTAGCTAATACTAAGTTACGATTACTAAATAAGAGGGAACAGCAAACCCCCGACACTATCCATCAACCTTTTTTCCATTTATGGAATTATTTTTATTAAAAAAATGTTAAAAACTTCTCTTTTGATAATGTGACAAACTATATTTGACCCATGTGGTTTTTCCTTTTGATGAACAGTATCACGTATAAGGTAACTAGTCAATTCTGTGTCAACAATCACTTTTCTACATATATATTATTGATCATAAGCAGCTACACTTGTAAGTTTGCATATCGGTAAGTGTTCTTTGCATAAATAAATTTATGGTATCATATTATGAACATTTTTTCCCTTCCTCGGGCCGGCGGTAAATAAAGTTGAATCATTAATATTGGTTATCTTTCAGAGTTTTTTGATAAAGTAATAAGTCGGCAGTAGGGCAGGGCAAACGATACGATATGATATGATGGAAACATTTAAATTTAATTTTTGTGAACATTAAAAAATGAATTGGGTTCGTCATACTTTTGTGTCTGCTCTTAACTATAAGTCTATAACTTGGCCTTCGCTGAAGCATATGCACGAGTATTTCATTCATTCACTGATGATGGAGATTCCAATAACATTGTCACGATATTGCAAGGACACACTATATGATTGATCTTTAGTTTTTATTTGTACTCATTATTGCTTTTCTGAAAGTCATGATGAGTGGGGATCGTCTACGAAAAACGATCAACTTGCATTTGCGCCCCCCACCCCTCTCCTCTTCTTTTATCCGCATGCGCATTTTAAAATTTAAAGTGAAGAAAAAATTTTATCCGAATGTTATAATTCAACTGTAACCGATTATAATTCAAACAATAGTAGTACATACCTCACTTTTTAAAAAAAAATATTGTTAATAATAAATACATTTGTATTGACTTTAGTATCGAAATATCTATTGCAAACAATACATTATTAATAGTATTATGTCAACATTGAGCATCACATACATATATATACTACTACTTCATGAAGCCCTAGCTAGGTAGAATCGGCATCTTCACTTATTATGAATTATTACGGCTTTAATTTTCATTTATATATACTCAACTTGAAATAAACTAAACAATTCTGAATTCTCCCTCATTTAATATATTAAACTTGATTTAACTCTGTCTCTATTAACTAATTGATCAATACGGAAAAGCTAACAATAATAATAAGGAAAAGTCTAGGGGCCAGCAACTTTGTTAAATTCTGACCAGCATGTAACCAGCAAAAAAAAGTGAGCCATTAGATGAAATTCCAAACCAATCTCACACCATTAAAATCATTATTGATGGCTATTTGATAGCTACAAATCACAAAAGTTGCTGGTCCTAGCATTCCTCTGATAATAATCCTGAGCAGGAGCAACACTTGACTTTTTTTTTTCTTGGTCTTAACACAATACATACTTACTCACTTTCACATACTATTATAAGTTCTATATTCCACTTCCTGAATTTAATCCAAGATTCAAGCCCAGTGCAGCTTTCAGCAAGCAACACTTGACTAAACTACCTTTAATTATTATGTCCCTATATATGGCCGCAGTTTCATATGTCAAATGACGATTATAGAGTAAAGAATATTTTTTTCTCTGATTGAATGAAATTAAAGAATATAATCATATAGCTAAGTAGTGATAATGATACCAATATATGTATTTATTAAATAAGGGAGAGAGAGGGGATGATAGAAGTGACATTATTCGATCAATACTATTCTTTTCAAACACATTATTTTTTAGAGACATAATTGGATCATAAGATACTTAGTTTGAATCATGTCTTGTAAAAATTTCGCCAAATCAGTATAAATATGGCAATTATTTTTCTAAAATATATTTAGATATATACATTATAAATACAAGGTAAAATATCTACCTTTAAAGTATGGTTATTTTTTTCTAATTATTATACTTTTTAGATGATAATAACTAATTTGAATATCGGAATCTTATAGATATTAATGTTAATTACTGTTGAACAACTACTATTCAAACAAATATATAAATGCAACAAAATGAAAGTGATGGACAAGTTGTACTTCGACACCACCACGAATAAAAAAGAAGATGATGAATTGATTAAAGAGTTTCTCATAATGGGAATCAGAGGGGCATCTCTTTCCATAGGGTGTGACACATCTCAAACATAAACCCACCTGCTCTATGATTGGTGAGGGGTGGTTTCATAAACATTATTTTATGGTGTACTATTTTGGATTTATTTTGAGATAGACACAAACATTATTTTATGTTATTATGAGGTTCCAAATTCTTCTTGTTTCTTTCTCCCTAGGCCGGCCCTCTCTTCATCAAGACATGGGTCCTCCCAATGAGAAATTAAAGTAAAACCCTAAAATATATGATACGACTACTACATGATTAATCTTATGTGTAATTAGTGATGAGATTCTCTCCTCGATAAACTAGTACCATCATGAAAATTACCCTCTTCTTTTTCTTTGGTTTTTTTAAGGAATAATGTTTTAAATCCAGGATGGTCCTCATCATCTCCAGCTTTTTAATTACCTCTGTTTTGGTCAACAATGCAATCAATTCTAATAATCATTCATTTAATTTTTCGTCTGTCTTCATTCCATGCATTTTGTAGATTATTTAACTCATTTGTCGTTATTTTCATGGTAAATTTTATAATTTAAAATTATTAAATGAATATTTAGTTAAATTTATTAAATTATTGGATCGTTTCTAATTATTAATTTTATATAAAAATAATTGTATGTAAATTTTTAGGAATGTTGGAGTAACAATATTTAAAAAAAAAATAAAAAATTAGTTAATATTCACTTAAATACAAAATAAGTAATAAACATAAAGAAAGTTAGTTACATAATATTTTTATATATAAACTAACATAAAAAAAGAATAATAAAAAAGCTGTTTAAATATCCACTAAATAATCTATATAAATTTAACTAATTAAATAAAATTAATTATTCTTTATTTTGCATCTCTCATGTTCATATCAAAAAGAAAAGTCTAGATTTGAGTTTACATATCGAGATAGAAGATGTAGACATTATCAATAAGAAGATTATTTTAGAAAGATAAATTTTTTTATACTAAAGAGAAAAAAATAACTTAAATACTTCAGCAAATATTGTTGAAATTAAGACAGTGAAAATGCTCTCTAGATATCAACCAAATTGATTGATTATTCATGGAGATTTTATTTTGATATTTCGTATTAATTAGATTTAAATGTTAATATTTTATTTTAAATAAAATCTTTGAAGATATTATCAAAATTGATTTTGATTAAATGTAGATTTATAAAAGAGTCAAAATCAATTTGAATGGTTAAAGAATATATTAGAAGAATTATGAAACCTAGTTGCAAATGTCCAGCTACATGTGTCATATTGTGATATAGTTAAAAATGTTGACTAATTTAGTAATTCTTATGACTATGATTATGCCCAGCAATATGTAATTTGTCTACAAATTAGAAAAGAATTATAGAAACACAGAAGAATCAAGAACAAAAGAGATGCATAGCTGGATGTTTTCTTGTCGCCACAAGAATAATAAATAAGTGGTTTGACTTTCAAGTTTAATTAGGTATGTCATTTTAATTAAGAGTTATGGGTGATAGTTAAAGTTGTTGATAGTAAAATTTTATTTTGATTGTTATGATTTTATATTACTTTGTTTACTAAGTTATTAACCATTCTTTTAATTAGAAAATTTGTCTTGTATTTTTTAGTATCTTCTTTTTATATTTGAGTTGAATATTTATACGATTTAATTTAATATTTATAGGTGTTGTGAGTATATTTAAAATTTAGTTTTAGATAAAATATCATAAATTATCACTTTATATTACTATGTCAAAATTTGGTTTGGATAGAATAATTATTCATTTAGAAACTCTCTAGAAGAAGATATTTGATTAAGATAGAGTAGTAATTATCTAATTTTATAACCATCTTATATTATATATTTTTTATTAATTAAAATATTTAATGTTTTTTTATGTTAATTGTGTAATCTTTTGTGTTTCAACTCACACGCTCTATTTTCTAACACACGCGAGGAATTAGTTGGAAATTCAAACGGATACTTAGAAAAAAATCGATTATAAAACGAATATTAATTTTGAATAAACTACGAGTTGCACTTTAATACCGAAAGAAAAAGTATAGGTAGACAATAAAAATATTAAATAATGTGAATAATGGATATATCGGATGTTCAATTTATTAGGTGTACGAATGGTTATCTTAATATTAAGATTTAGGTGTAATTTGGGGGGTGTATGATAGGGTGATAGATGATCTCAAAAAAAAAAAAAAAAAACAGTGAAGTGGTATGTATATTGAATAGAGGAATTAAGCCAGAAACACAAGTTTAGAGTTCAGAACTAAGAACAATCAGAAAGGAATCAAGCTCATCAGTGACTTGAGCTCTAATAAAAGAAACAGAATAGAGTTCTTGAATGTAATAGTAAGTGCGACAGAATTGAAAGAAATAGAGAGATCAGAATTTGTAGAATCAGATTGCAGCAGTAGGAAGAATCCATAACCTGAGAAAGATGGAATTGGAATCCGCAAGGTGGCAGAGAAGATAATAGAATAGAAGAATAGAAATGAATATTCTACGTAGCAGCAGGATGAGAGTGACAGAAAAGAAAGAGAGTTGAGAGAGAGAAGAAGGAAGAAAAATACCACAATACACTTAGTGCCAGAATTTCCTCAACAGCATGCTATTTGATCTCTCTCTCACACTTCTTCTGAGGCCCTAAATTTGTGGATCGGCTGCCATCTGTCCCAAGTTAATTGTAACCTCTTTTGCTAATGTTGCATGCCTCTCACTTCCTTCCTTGCATTTAGCTATACTCGTATCATTACTCTCCCCATCAAAACCAACCTTGTCCTCAAGGTTGAATTCAGGAAATAACTTGATGAATTGGGCAGCATCCTCCCAAGAGTTATCTGTCAAACCATCATGGCCCCATTGTACCAAGCTTTGAGACACTACTTGATAACCCCTTTTAATTGAACGAGTCTGCAGTATTTTACAAGGTTCTAAAACTAGCCCCGCATCTGTAGTAGTTAATGGTAGAGGAAAATATTGCGAGGTTCTTTCACCTCGAAATGGTTTTAAGGCAGAGATATGAAATACATTATAAATACGTGCTTCCGGTGGCAACTCCAAATGGTATGCCACATCGCTCAACTTCTTCACTATAGGGAATGGTCCAAAATACCGCAATCCAATCTTCTGATGCTTTCTCAAAGCCACTGAGTGTTGGTGATAGGGCTACAGCTTAACAAGCACTAAATCTCCTTCATTGAATTCATAGTGTCTTCTATGCTTGTCAGCAACCTGCTTCATATACTGTTGTGATATTTCCAAGTTAAATTTTAACGTGTCCAGCAGTTGATCACGGTCCTCCAACAGTTCTTGTAGGGAGGAATCATCTTGAGCTGAAAACTCATATTAAGCCAAAGTAGGAGGTTCTCAATCATACAATGCCTTAAATGGAGTCATTTTGATGCTGCTATGCCAAGAAGTGTTATACCAATTTCTGCCCACGAAAGAAGAGTAACCAAACACTTTGGATTATCAGAACAAATGCAACGTAGATACATCTCCAATGTCCTATTACATACCTCACTCTGACCATAAGTTTGTGGATGATAAGTGGAACTCATTGCTAATGTAGTTTCTTGACTTCGAGACAGGTGCTGCCAGAATTTGTTGATGAAAACCCGGTCTCTATCAGAGACAATAGAACTTGGAAAACCACGAAGCTTAACCACATTGTTGATGAACATATCTGCCACCGATTTGCTATTGAAATCATGCTTTAAAGGGATGAAATGAGCATATTTGATTAGTCTATCAACTACCATCATAATCACTAAATTCCCTGCTGCCAGTGGTAATGCTACGATAAAGTCCATTGCAATGTCTTCCTAAAGCTGTGAAGGAACTGGTAATGGTTTGAGTAACCCTGTCGGGGCCTTGGTGTCCACTTTATTTTGTTGACATACACAACAGTTTAGAACATAACACCTAATGTCTCGCTGCATGTTGGGCCAATAGAAGATTGCACAAATTCACTCTACGGTCTTTGCTATGCCAGCATGACCTCCAATAAAACTATCATAGTACTCATGCGAATTTTAGGTATCAAAGAGCTGTTTGTAGGTATCACCAATCTGTTCCTCCATAGAAGAAGGTAATTATGGACAGAGTAATTTAAATCCCACAAAGTATGATTATTACACTTTTCTATTATTACTTGAAGATCATGATTTTGAGCTAAATTCTCCTTCAATTGCCTCAGCCAATCAGCTCGTGGTGCAGACCAAGCACCAAGAAAACTCCTCGAAAGGGCATCTGTAGCCATGTTCTTAGCACCAGATTTGTAGTGAATCTCGAAGCCATATCCCAATAGCTTATGCAGTCGTTTGTGTTGCTCTGGAGTGTATAGATCCTGCTCAAACGGCGCCTTAAGGCTCTGATGATTTGTACGCAATAAAAATTTCTTTCCCATTAAGTAATGTTGAAATTTCGCCAACGCTTAAGTGATAGCATAAAATTTCCGAACATAAGCTGATTGTTTCTGTAGAGTTGGGGGAAGCTTCTTGGAAAGAAGGCTATTGGATGTTTTTGCTGCAATAGAACTGCACCTAGTCCAGAACCCGAAGCATCAGTTTCAACCTCAAATGGTAGATCAAAATCGGGCAATTGTAACACAGGTTTTGGATATATAGCTTGTTGAAGTTGACTGAAAGCCTTAGAAGCTTCTGTACTCCATACAAAAGCATCCTTCTTTTGCAGATCCGTTAAAGGGGAAGCCAAGGAAGCGTAGCCTTTAATGAATCTTCTGTAGTATCCAGTAAAGCCAAGGAACCCTCTAAGCTGTTTAACATTGGTGGGCTGGGGCCAATCCATAACAACTTGCACTTTAGCCAACTCCATATGTACTCTTCCTTCCATTATCGTATGTCCTAAGTAATCCACTTCGGTTGAGCCAAAAATACACTTGGATAGTTTGGCAAAGAGAGACTCCCGTTGCAACAGCTTTAAGACCACTTCCAAATGCTCAAGATGTTTAGTAAAGTCATTATTATAGATTAGTATATCATTAAAGAATACAAGCACGAATTTTCGAAGATAAGGCTTAAACACCTTATTCATTAAGCTCTGAAATGTAGCAGGAGCATTGGTGAGGCCAAATGGCATAACCAACCATTATATAATCCTTGATGAGTCCAAAAGCAGTCTTGAATCTGTCATCAGGGTTGACTAGTATTTGGTGATAGCCAGAATGCAAATCTAATTTGGAGAAGATATTAGCCCCAAATAATTCATCTAAGAGTTCATCTACAATAGGAATTGGAAATCCATCATTAACAGTGATGGCATTTAAAGCTCTATAGTCTGGGCAAAATCTCCACGTGCCATCCTTTTTCTTAACCAAGAGAATTGGTGAAGAGAAATGACTCTTACTAGGCTGTATTATACCCTCCTGCAACATCTCATTCACCATTGATTCTATCCGAGACTTCAAATGACGGGGATAACGGCAAGAGCGAGCCTTCACTGGTTCAGCACCACTAATTAGTGGAATTGCATGATCTTATGACCTTTGAGGGGGTAAACCCGAAGGAACATTGAATACACCCGTATATTGCTGAAGTAATTTGCCCAAAGCTGGGTCAAGTGAATCGGATAATTGCAATGGTTTAGTTATAGGCACCGTCGAATGCTGAACCTCCAAGGTAAACATCTCAGCTAGTGCATCAGTAGTGAGCATTCGCCTAATATGATGGAATTGAGCCTGTAACGAAGGAACTTATTTGTATCCTTGAATTGTGACAAATTTTTCATCATGCATAAACCTCAGAAAAGAAGAATCATAGTCAGCAAGGTGAGCTCTAAGAGATTCTATCCAATTGGATCCAATGACCAACTCACCCCCTGCAACATGAAGAACAAAGACCTCAGGTATGCTGATAGTATTGCCCGATATAATGATATCCAAACTGCGAATCACTCCTTCCACTGGAAGAATTTGAAAATTACCAACCATGACCTTAATGCCAGGAACAAGTTCAATTGGTAAGTTTAGAAACTTGGCAATTTGGGGTTGGATAAAGCAGTCCGAGCTCCCCCCCCCCCCCCAATCCAATAACGTGTCCACCTCATGGCCATTAATAACAGCAATGAATATGATCATAGCAGGTCACCTAGTTCCCTGCATGCCATTATAAGAGAGATGATAGGCAGCAACCTCCTGTTCTAGTGCCTCCAAAGTAAGATCAACATCAGTGTCATCTGTAGTTCCTAGGTCAGCATCAATAGAATCATCCAATTCAAGGTGAAGTTGCAGGTATTGTTTATTGGCGCAGCGATGAGTAGCTGAAAATTTCTCATCACACCAATAACATAAACCCTTATCCCTCTTGTTCTGCATCTCGGTAGGGGAAAGCCTCCAGACCGTAGTCTTCGATGGTGGTAAAGCGGAGGGCGAGGCACAGGAGTAGGAAGAAGAGGTGGAAGAGGACTCTTCAGGAGACTGTGATTCTGCTAAGAACTCGAGTAAGAAGGATTCACCGAGTGAGGTTGGGACGTATTATAGGTGGTTCTTGGAGTCGAAGCAAACTTCTCCTCCTGCATTCTAGCCAAAGTCAAAGCGCGCATCAACGAAAGAGGGCACTGAGCCTCACTTTCCTGTGAATATCAGCTCGTAAACCACCAATAAAGCAATCCTTCAACGCCCTAGGAGGTTCAATATGAGATCGATTAGGCAAGGCAACAAAAGTAGCGTAATATTCACCTATAGTACCTTGCTGCTGCAATTTGAAAAGGAGTTCTCTAGGTGATTTGAAAAGAGAAGGGCCAAACTCCAATTCAATTACTCTCTTCAACTGTGTCCAAGAACGAAATTGAGCCAATCGTTGAGACATTTGAAACCATAGAATCGTAGGCCCAACCATATGGATTACAGCGATGCCAATTTGTTCATCTTCAGGCACTTTGAAAAACTAAAAGTATTGATCCATGGAGAATATCCACCCAAGAGCATCCGAGCCATCAAACTTGGACAAATCAAACTTCACTCGGCTATGCTGAGCCAATCGATTCATAGTATCCACCCCGTTACCAGAGTTCAAACCATGGGAAAAACCCATTTATGGAGAGCGAGATTGAGATTGTTCCTGCATGATTTGCATCAACGAGGATTGAATGGCATCAAACTTCAAGCTCGTAGCCTTTGTGGCTCTCACGCGTTCAGCGCGAGTCTCATCCGAGACCTCCTCGATGCGCTGACCCAAGCGTTTCAGCTCTGCCTCCAAGGTTTTGAGCCTCGTATTTTCTGCCAAGGCACGATGAAAGCACCAAATGATAGGGTGATAGATGATCTAAAAAAACAGTAAAGTGGTATGTATATTGAATAGAGGAATTACGCCAGAAACACAAGTTTAGAGTTCAGAACTAAGAACAATAAAAAAGGAATCAAGCTCATCAGTGACTTGAGCTCTAATAAAAGAAACAAAATAGAGTTCTTCAATGTAACACTAAATGCGACAGAATTGAAAGAAATAGGGAGATCAGAATCTGTAGAATCAGATTGCAGCAGTGGAAAGAATCCATAACCTGAGAAAGATGGAATTGGAATCAGCAAGGTGGCAGAGAAGATAACAGAATAGAAGAATAGAAAGGAATATTCTACGTAGCAGCAGAATGAGAATGACAAAAAAGAAAGAGAGTTGAGAGAGAGAAGAAGGAAGAAAAATACCACAATACACTTAGTGCCAGAATTTCCTCAGCAACCTGCTATTTGACCTCTCTCTCACGCTTCTTCTGAGGCCCTGAATTTGTGGATCGGCTGCCATCTGTCCCAAGCTAGTTGCAACCTCTTTTGCTAATGTTGCATGCCTCTCACTTCTTTCCTTGCATTCAGCTATACTCGTATCACTGTAGTATGTTTTTACTTTATTGGACCAATTTTAGAGTCTATTGTTCACATTGTTCACAAAAATCATTATCTACCTAACAAAGTCCATAATAAAAACATACAATAATGATAAGCAACATCTCTGTAAAAATACATAAATAATAAAAAAGAGAGAGAGAACGATTCTAACTCCTTCTTATTAACATTGCTATTTCTGTAAAAATACATAAATAATAAAAAAGAGAGAGAGAACGATTCTAACTCCTTCTTATTAACATTGCCATGAACGATATTTTAAATTTGAACATATATTTACTTGAGTATCGAAGTATTTTTTATAAATAAATATTTTAAGATAAAAACTTATAAAAAATTATTCAGCAATAACAACTTATGAGATATATTTCAGACAAATTTAGAGATACAAAATAGTTTTTTTAAGTGATAATCAAATGAGATTATTTCTATTGAGTTTACTGTTTGAGAATCTTCTATTACGATTAGGGGTGTATATGAATCAGGTGAAATTAGGTTTCTAAATAATGACCAGATCTATTTTTTGAACTCTTACTCGATCCTAGATCTGATAAAATCTTACTACTTTCGGGTCACACTAAAACCGAGTTTAAACTGGTGAAGTCCAGATCTTGATAAATTTTATGTCAAAAAATTATGGTGCACTTATTTATAAAGAAGAAAAAAAACATATTTGTTACCGAGAAGTTGATATCCATATTTGAACTTGAATTTGTCCATAAATTCTAATTTCATGCTTTTTTGCTTTATTTTTTAATTCAACAAATGTGATTAAAAACAAAACGATAAGCTTATAATTAATATAATATAATATTAGAATTAATTTAAAACATATATGTTTTTTCTAATCCCCTTAAAGTGCATATAGGCCGGGTAAAGTCGATTCGCTTGATCCAGATCTTACTCTAAATAATGATCGGGTCTATTTTTGACATCCTTACCTAATCCTAGATCAGATAAAATCATGCCAAATTAGTCCCTAAAATATTCAGAACCGGGCCAAATCTTCGAATCCGGATGAACCATGTACACTCCTAATTACGATTAGGGATAAAAGTGGGCATAAAGAAGACAAATCTGCTTCAGTTGCAAAACTAAAAATATAATTGCAGCCATTATATACCGAACTACACTTCATATTACAACCGAGTTTATTACTCATGAATCAATATCAATAGGTGATGTATAAAAGTTAATTAAAAAAGGTACACAAAGTTTTTTAAACCAAAATAGAGATTTGAAAGTGAAAATGTAGCATTGAATGATTAATGTACTCGATCGTTGATCGGTCTCTTGGTCTCTATGAGATGAACATTCATAGTTGAAGCTTCGTCAACTAAAAAGTTTTTATATATTAAAACGAAGCATCACTAGAAATGTACGTGGTAACAAGAACCTCATGAGAGGAGGGAAAGATATCCGACAAAGTCATATTCTTATGTTTGTAAGTTGTTGAACACCACCCACCAGCATCGTCCATGCTTTGTCCTTTAGTAAGAGTGTTTATGCTCACCTTCAATTCTAGCTAGATAGACTAGATAGATATAAATTCAACTCTAAAGAAGATAACAAGAATGATGATATGATATGTTTGAGCTGTCTAAAAAAAGAAAGGTACATATTCTAATAAAAATTCTATAATTATTTTTATATGAAAATAATTTTTTTTATTTTTAAATAATAGATGATAAAATTTGATTTTAATATGTTATAAAAATATTATTTTTATTTAAAATATAATTAAATAAGTAAGTCATATTTTTTAAATAAAATATATTTATAAAAAAATGTTTTATTTAAATAAGTGACAAAAAAACATTATACGAATATTTTTTACAAAAATTATATATTTTTATGAGACATAAAATTAAATGATTGTTAAAAAATACTTATAACTATATATCTAATTTTTGAGAATTGATGACCTGTAATCTACCCCTAAAATTATCATAAACCCTAAACCATACAATCGTACTCTTAAGGGCCCAACTAACTATTAAGAGAAACTCTTGTCTATTTTTGGTAGGTTGTTGAATTAGATGCACCCAAGTATATCGTAACACCCAAATTTCTCATTTTTCCTTTGCTTTTTATTTTTTCCATTTTAAGTGGCTTTCTTGTTTTATCTTTTTGCTAGTCTCTCTTGGAGAGAGTTGGGTGACGCATCAAGATAAGGCGTATAAAATATAAATCACTGTTAATTATATATATATATATATATTAAATTAAGTTATTATTATTTATATATTTTTAATATATATTTTACATTTTAATATATATTTTATAAATTATTAATTAGTAGCTAATTATATATGTAACCTATGGTTGGTTGATATATACTTAAATTCATTGTATTAAATTTTAATGAATGACAACCACTGAAGTTTGAGTATTTAAGCGATAAATGATAAAAGCATAAAATGGAACAAGAACAAGCTAAGTGCACAAGATTGAAGACGTTTAGTTTCATTGGACTTAGATAAAAAATTTTGTCAAGAACACAAATTAATATCTTTCTCACATACACTAAAATGATTTTTAAAGTTGTAATTTGCAAAGTTTTTAAACATATAGCCAAAATGTGAGGTATCAGACTCCAAAGGTTGACGAATAAAAAAAACAGAATGAATCAGAGAAAATTAAAGAGAAGAAGTGCAAGAAAATCCATGAGAGAAGTACTGTTATTGTATATTAAACTGAAAAACTAAACTGGTACAGTGTACAACTGGTTATATATAGAAAGAGATGGGAGGTTCTAGAGAAAAGAGAGGAGAAGTTCTAGTAGATCATCTAATTGTAATTAACTCATCACTTAACACTGTAACTGACTGAACTAATTGGACAACAAGTAACTAACTTTGTCTGGGTGTATGTGTTCTGTTATGAGCTCTCTCAATCCTTTTAAATTTGGTTCTCCCTTGTTTTACCAAGCATTGCTCTCTGAATTATCAACATCAACTCTACTGCCTAAGCCTTGGATGATGTTGCCACAGCAGCTTCTGTCTGCTACTCTCAGCTTCACCTTAAATTTGAGAAAGGCGGGACTTGACAGAGGTTTGGTTAGGCAATTGACAATCCGATCTTAGGATAGAATGTGTATTACATTGACTCTCTTTTGAATGACATAATCTCTGTCAAAGTGTAAGTTGAGCTCAAAGTGCTTGTTTTTGTTGTGAAGAATTGGGTTGGCAGCAAGTAACACTGCACTTTGACTATCACAGTACAGATTGGGTTTAGTGGTGCAAGGTATTCTAATTTTATGGAGCAAATTTTGTATCCAAACGACTTCAGTGAGCCCAGCAGCTTTCTCTCTGTACTCAACTTTAGTGGTGCTTCTTGACACGACATGTTGCTTTCTACTAGACCACAAGACTAGATTGGGTCCATAAAATACACAAAATCCACTTGTAGATTTTCTGTCATCCACATCACTTCCCCAGTCAAAGTCAGTGAATGCATAAATTCTACTCTTATTGGACTTTTGAAATTTCAGACCATGTTGGGATGTCCCTACCAAGTACCTCTCAATATCTGTTTTATGGCTTTTCAGTGACTTTATAAGGATTGGTGCATAAACTGCGACACTTTGTTGACTGCATAGGAGATTTTTGGTCGGGTGATAATTGCATATTGGAGTCCTCCTACTACTGATCTATAGAGAGCTGAGTTTTGAAATCTCTCCCCATTGTAAGCTGAGAGTTTTAGGTCTGATGCCATTGATGTGGGGATTGCCTTTGCATCTTGCATTCCTGCCTTAGTCAACAGTTCTTTTATGAACTTTGTGTCACATTGTCACTGTTTTTCATTGCTTTAATGCAAAGAAAGTAATTCACTTTCCCTAAGTCTTTGAGGGAGAACACTGAGTGCAACTGATTGATTAGGGTCATAATTTCTGTTTGAGAACTCCCTATTACTGGGATGTCATCTACATATATAAGGACATAAGTAGCCGAAGTTGGTGTGAACTTTGTAAAGAGAGATGTGTTTGACCGTGTGTTGTCGAAGCCGAATTTGTTAAGGGCGAGCTTTAGCTTGGTGAACCGTGCTCTGGGGCTTGCTTAAGCCCATAGATGGATCGTTGAAGCTTGCAAACATGGTGAGGAATAGCGGATGAGACGAAGCCTTCAGGTTGCATCATAAACACTATTTCTTCGAGATTGCTATTCAAGAAGACATTGTTGAAATCGAATTGGCATATCTTCCATTCCTTAGCGAGTACCACACTCAACATCACTCTGACAGTGGGAGTTCGAATTACAAGGTTGAACACTTGATCAAAGTTGATGCCCTCTTTTTGGTGGAACCCCTTGGTCACCAAGCATGCTTTATATTTTTGGAACATACCATTTGGGTGCTTTTTTATTCTAAAGACCCACTTGTTGCCGATTACAGGGGCTGTGCCAGAAAGGGGCTTTGGCACTAGCTCCCAAGTTTGGTTCTTAGGTCATTCACAATTCATTATAATAATGGTAATAAGTTGGAGTTTGACAATTAAACCATACTCTAAAGGTTAATCGAGAGTTGGAAAGATAGAATGAATTATACTTTATTCTTCTGATATTCTTAGTAAAAATATATTACTTCATACTATCGAGTCGTTGAGGATTGTTGCTAGACGCCAACCTTGATTAGTAAATTTAGTATGACTAATTTACTACCCGCTTAGTATTGAACCTATGGGACCACACACTAACGAGTGTTCTAATCTTTGTTGTAGATTAATTATTATTTTGATTTGATCAAATAAATAATTTATTAATTCAAATGGAATATTATTGTATTCTTTGCTAGCACTAAGAATATAATAATAATATGATAATTGAGAATATTAAATGAGATTTGAGAATAATTAGTTATTCTATTTCTGAATTTGAATTATAAATTTGGATGAGATCCAAATCGATTATGTTTTAAATTGTTACGATATGATTCATAAAATTTGAAGGATTCAGATTTGGAATTTCAATATATGATTTAAATTTGAATTGAGAATCAAAATTTAAAATCAGTAACAAATCTCATACTATATATATATATATATGCCAAGAGTAGAGGAAAGGTGAGAGAATAACAAGGGTTTTTATTCCTTTACTTCTACACACATAAATGTATGTGAGCCTAATTCTTAGAGAAGAATTTTATGGTGTGCAAAAGGTTGCAAAGAGGTTCTCAATTTAGATCAGATATCCATTGGTCAAAAAGTTAACAGCAAAGGTTGATCTCGGTGTGGATACGCATAGCGCCTTCGTACCATCGAAGGAGAAAAAAATTATTTACTAACGTACTCAGATATTTAGATTTGATCTACTATATATTTATTATTGGAATAAAATTTAAGTACAAAATAGATCTTTAGAATTTTTTTCTTTTCTTCCGCTGCGTGTTATAAACACATGGTAATCCTTCAAGGATGAGATGTGTTTTATACATAATTATTAATCAAATTATGTATAAATGATTTAGAATAGAGTATTATTATACTATACCTTTTTTCTATTACCCCTTTATCCACATACATCTTGGCTAAAAAAACAAATATTAATAAACTCAAAATTAATAGTAATGTTAGAAGTACTTTTACTAATATAGTAGCCTTAATTAATTAATATACAACTTAATATTTATGAAGACTACATTAATTTCTTGAAGAAAAATAATAAATTCATCATCAAGATAAATTTTAGATTATTATGGTCAACTTCATTTTATTGCATGGTGAAGTAGTTATATGGGAGAGATAAAATACTGATATATTTTCAAATGACAATATTTGGAGCCATATTTTTTATGCATTCAGTTTTTAGTTTTGTATTCCTAAATTACTGTTAAAAACTTAAAATAAATAAATAATTTTAAATATAATAAATATATAATTATAAATATTAAATAAAATAAAATAATTTTATGCTATTAATTATCTCCCTAGCATTATTCTTTTTAAAATAGTTGGATATACTGTTGCGACTTTAAAATTTCAATACATTCATGATAAAAATTAGCTATAAATTTTGTACAAAACGATCGTGAACCCATTTATATTAAAAAAAATTAAATTATTGTTAGATAAATATTTATAAATGATTATATTATATATTATAAAATTACTTTTTTTTTTAAATTTAAACTGATGAAAAAACACACATAAATAATTATATTTCGAACACATTTTTTATATAAAAGTTTCTTTTTAAATTTATGTAATTTTTTTATAAAAATTTGAAATGATATTATGAAATTAATTATCCTAAAAATTTAAGCATAAAAGTATATAAATGATCATATTATAAAAAAAATTAAGAATAATTCAAAATAGTTTAGAAAAAAAAGGATAACTTGTCAAAGTGGATTGACATATAATAAATAATGTTCCCCCAATTTGCAATTCTCTTTTCATAATTAGTAAGTGGCTAGCTATTACGTTGTGCTACACTTCTTTTCATAGTCAATCGCTTATGGAGGTTAAAAATCGAAGATTCCTTCCCCTCTACTATCAATTCATACACACAGATTACAATTTTTTTTATATATTCCTTCCTTCTTCTCTGAGGTCCATTATATATTATTATATATTTTTTTTCACCGTCTTGGCCTGTCACTCTTGTCTTCCAAAGTCCACGCCTCTTTACATTAGAATAAAACCGAATTCTATTGCTATATTATTTTTAATTAATCACCATACCCCATCTAAAGATATCTTGGTAATCCTTTCATATAATAATAATAATAATAATAATTAAGAGAAAATTTAAGAGACCAGTACTTTTATTAAAATTTAGCTAACACTTAATCAATAAAAAAAAAAATAATTTTATATCATTAAATATAATTTTACACTATTAAAAATACTAATAATAATTAATTAATAATTACAAATCACAAAATCTATTAGCCTTAACACTCTTCAATAATTAATCATAACAAGACTCTAGTTATTTCTCCTCATCCCTTTAACACCTCTTCCCTACTTAGCTAACTAGCTAGCTTCTATATATATATACATCTATGATATATGATGCTACCTTTCTTCAACCAAAACGTTACTATATATATACCACTCCAACGTTAATTAGTTGCTTCATAATTATTTCTTCCGTTATATTAATTAATAATTATAATAACTTTTATATTGATCTATATATATATAGCAATATGATAGTGCCATCTCTAAACACAGACACTAGTATGAATTCGAAGGCTACAAGAACAAAGAGGAAAACAAAGGAAGAAACAACAATGGCAATTCCAAGAATTGACCTATCGATGGAAAATAGGTCAGAGTTGTCGGAACAAGTGGTGAAGGCGTGTGAGGAATTCGGAATCTTTAAGGTTGTGAATCACAAAGTTCCAAGAGAAGTGATTTTGAGAATGGAAGAGGAAGGTGCTGAGTTCTTTGCCAAAACCAGCTCGGAGAAGCAACAAGCTAGCCTACCAAACCCTTTTGGCTATGGATGCAACAACATTGGTAACAATGGCGATGTCGGTGACCTTGAGTATCTCCTTCTTCACACCAATCCTCTCTTCATCTCTCAATCTTCCAAATCCATCTCCAATCACCCAAACAAGTTCAGGTATTTATGTCCTCACCTCCTTTTAAAATTAGGTCAAAATCTTATATGCATCGTATTTATAAGTATGTCTAATTTTGATGTACAGACAATTACACAGTCGTATTATTATCGCATCTGTATTTATTATTCACACGATTAATATAAAAAATAGTTATTTTTATTGATGTAACATTATATAATTAAATGTAGTGACTTTATATTATATTTTTTATTTTTTATTTTTAGTATTAGAAGTGATTGATAAAAAATTCATATCATACAAAAATTATACAAATATGGTTTCTCTAACGCAAAATATACATATATAGATGTGGTATATGATATATATAAATATTTTTAGTTACATTAAATTTTTTTAAATAGAGTAAAAACAAGTCATATAATATGTGTAAGACTGAAATTTAGTATTTTATCTTATTATTGTCTTGTCGTCCCTGATCAACACAAATATATAATTTGAGTCAAATATTTTTGTTTATATATCATCACTTCATAGTTTAGATTCATTATATAGCTAGGATAGGGGGACTTTGCTCTGACTACTGTTACGACTTTGACATGCACTTGATTTAATTTCCTTAATTTTCTCTTATTTGTTGGCATCTTCAAGTTTTGATTTCTTTTTTCTTATTATTCCTCACGTGAGACGTAACATTTGAAAGACTACTCAAACATAATAATAATAATAATAATAATAATAATAATAATAATAATAATAATAATAATAATAATAATAATAATAAGAAAAAGGAAGGAAGATCAGAAGGAAAACCCAGTAATTAATATTTTGGAAGAATTACAGTGGGCTATGCCTCTTAATGGCCATATCTTATCATAGATATATTTAGATAATGTACGGATCGGAGTAGAAGTTTTAAATAAAACAAGGTATGGTGAAGTCAACTTATCAATAAATATATATATTAGCATTCACGAATCAATATATAGTGTATTACGTAGTTATTTTCACACATATATATATATATATAGACACACACACACATACGTGATAAAGACTGTTACACGTTGGAATTAGTTAATAGGTAGCGTTTGGTGGAGAGATAGAGACCGAAAGACTAAGACTGAGAGACAGAGACTAAGAGACAGAGATTGAAATAAATCTCAGTATTCTGTTTGGTGCAAAATGAGAGACAGGAATTGAAACAAGAATGAAACTCTAATTTAATTTGCACAAAGGGTAAAATTAGAATTAATTAATTAAAATGAAAGTATTTTAGGTATAAAATGTTATTAAAGTTTCAGTCTCCATCTCTAAAAATTTCAGTCCCTGTGTCTCTACTTTTTGGAGGTACTGAAATACTGAAATTTTAGAGACAGTGACAGAAATTTTAGTACCAGTCTCTGAACTAACAAACACGATACTGAATCTCAGTCCTCAATCTCTGTCTCAGTACCTCAAAACAAACGCTAACTAAGAGCCACTCTGATTGATCAATGTTTTTCACTTTCGATCCACACATAGTGTAATGTTGACCTTATATATATATATATATATATATATATATATATATAACCAGTTAATAAATCAATTATTTGTATAAAATACATACATATATTAAAAATAATTAAATTATATATATTTTTATACATAAATATATAATAATTAATTTATATATAATATTTTTGTAACCCTATTTATAAGTTTATTATAATTATTCTTTAAAAAACAATTTTAATTTTTTCCAGCAATTTAATTAACCTACTGAAGGTGTTATAGTACTTCTATAGCTTACTAATTAAATAATGAGTTATTCTCCGACTTTTTTTCTTAATTTAATTTATATTTTAATTTCTACATTATTAAATTGATGGGTCAATCGATTATGCGCGAGAGTGATGTGATTCTTTTAAAACAAACTATATTTGACAGAAAGTAGCATATAATCATGAAATTAGAACCTTATCTTTAAGTTATATTGTATCTTAAATTGGCAAAATATGTGAGATAATTGATTTGTTAATATGTAACCTACTTCCTAAAAAAGGTGAAATATACATCAAAATAAATTAAAGTATATATTATATGAACTGCAATCACGTTACCTATAAGGTTTACCATAAGCCATTAAACCTAGCTATACATATAGCCTGCCTTTTGGGTTAAGAAAATGCTTTTCAATTCAACATTTAAGCTATAAAAAATACTTTACCAACATATGCTTTATCACTTATGTATTTTGATGTGATGTCCATTATTTATGAGGAATGATATTTCTATTAAGTGGCAACTTTGTTAACAAACAAAGGCTTAGCAAACTTGCCAATGAGTAATAGTTTCCATACTCAATTAAGAGGTTACGAGTTTGAGTCTCATATCTTTAGTAAAAAAAAAAGGTTAGCAAACTTTCTTTTCAATCGCACATTTATACTCTTTTTACTACAATAATACAATATGCAATAAATAATTTCTTTTGCTTGATAAAATTTTAGATTTATACAGATATCATTACCCATTATTTAATATAATACATGAAAAATTGAAAATACTATGAAATCAACACTTTTAATGTAAAAAAATAGAAAATAAACTAATATTAATCCAAATATAAAAATAAAAATATTAATCACCTAATATTTCCCTTATCTATAACACAATTTATTTAAGGTTTAAATGATATTTTTTTTTGGATATATGACTTATTACGGATCCACTCCCCTGACCTATATCAATCTAAAGTACTTAAAATCAAATTCAAAATTAAACCTAATTTCTAGAAGAAAGACATGGACAATTAACTAGACAGGCATAACTTTTGGCTTTATATCTGAAATTGACTGTTACCCCTTAGGGATGGCAAAACGGGCTGGTCCGCCCCAACCTATCCCGTTCTGCCTAGGCCCGCCCTATAAACGGGGTGAGTCGGCCTGCCCCGCCAACTAAAATGGGTTTAAAATGCTAGCCCACCCTCCTTTATGGCGGATTGGTGGGTCGGCGGGCTAGCCCGCTTGATTTTTTTTTTAAAAAAATAAAATTCATTAAAATTAACTAAAAAATAATAATTAAAAAATCAAATACAAATAAAAAATAGTCAAATTATAATATAATTTTTTATTATTTTTTTATTATTTTTTAACTTTAATAAAATTGTTCAAAATAATATTTGTCAATAAAACTATCTTTATTTTAAAAAAACAAGTCACATAATTCGAACAAATATACGAAATTGTAAAATAAAATAAATAAAGTTAATAACTAAAAAAAGAATAAAAATAAAAACAAAAAAGTGTTCGAAAATTCTATAATTATTAATTTTATAATAGTAATCACTCTTTTATTTAATAAAAAAATATTCGGCCCGGCGGACCGGCCCGCCCCGCCCGCCAAAACCCGCCAATTTGGTGGTGCGAGTTTGGTGGGTTCAAATCCTAGCCCGACCCGCCTTTTTAGCGGATTTAGTGGGTCGGCCCGACGGGTTCAACCCGTTTTGCTACCTCTGTCCCCACTAAACGGGTATTTTTTGTACTAGATAGAATAAAAAATGTTTGGTAACAAAAATATATTCAAAAAAATTATTAAAATTTATTTTTTTATTTTATTTAATATACTTTATAATAAATAAATTTAAATTATTTGGATGGATTGTTTTTTATTTTCCTAGCCTTATGTCGGAGTAGAATTATGCCTTCATTTATAAGCAGAATTATATACCCAGCTGAAAAGTGATGAAAAGGCAACCGTTTATATCCATTATTTGTCATATTTCATGAAACTATGTTACGTATATTTTATTCCTTAGAAAAGACAGGGACCTTACTATGTTATTGGTGTACTCTATCATAATCATCATATCATATATGGTTCCATGTATACACAATTCCAATATCTCACACTCACATTTGCACTTACAAAAATAAAGAAATAAATAAATAATACTAAGATACGATGTAGCCTTATATTGTTAGATTTCACTAATAACATAACCTAGATATTTTAAACTAATTTAGGTTGATCAAATAGTGAATGATTAACTGATTCATTTTTTTAAGTAAGTATTAAACATTTAAATTTTATCTTAGGTATATAATAATCTATTGTTCAGTGGCACATATATAATTTTTTTTGTCAGACAAAAAAAGAAAGAAAAAACTCAAGATATTCCATACCCTATAATTACATAATCGGTTTCTCTTTGACTACCCTACATATATAATATTTTTTTTTTATTGCATGCTAGTACGGTATCAATGTTGATATCATCATTCTGCTTCCGAAAAAATAGAGCAAATGTAGGACTGGCAAAGTCAAGAAGAAATCAATTAATAAACGACACAACCCAAAAGCATAATATATATAGTATATATGCATAGAAAATATAGAAATTCAAAAAGGGGTTTATTCTGTGTCTCACGTTGTAATAAATAAAGTAACAAAGCAACAAAAATATAAAATACAAGGTAGCAAGATGAGCACTAAATTAAAGGTTGTGTGATACAATTTGGGGAAAAAGTCAAAGTTATTATTGGCTTAATGTGAAAATTGATTGATGAATTGCAGCGGTGCTGTGAATGATTACATAGAAGGAGCCAAAAGAGTAGCATGTGAGATTCTTGATCTTGTGGTAGAGGGTTTGGGGGTCCAAGACAAGTTTGCACTTAGCAAGCTAATCAAAGACGTGCAAAGTGACTCAGTGCTGAGGATCAATCACTACCCTCCCAACATGAACAAAATTAAACAAAGTACTTGGGATTGGGACATGGACCCATGTGCTACTTCAAGTTCAAAACTAGGTAACACCAACAATGCCATTGGCTTTGGGGAACACTCTGACCCTCAGATCCTCACCATCATGAGCTCCAACGACGTCGCCGGCCTCCAGGCCACCACCCACCACGGCATCTGGTTCACTGTCCCTCCTGACCCGCCTCACTTCTTCGTCATGGTCGGCGATGCCCTCCAGGTTTTGTTTCTTCTCACCTCAAATCTTATTTAATGGGGCAAATGTGTACCTTCCAAAAATAATCCTCTCAATTTTTTTTATTGACATTGTTATGTGTGATGTTTAATCATTTAATATTTTTTTTATTTTTTTGTCCTATTTAAAAAATATATGGTAAAAGACCACATCAATTAATTGAAAAAATAAAAATAGAGGGAATCAGTTTCGGTAATTTACTAGCTAGCATGTGTTGTTATTAGTAAACCAATATTTAAATAGGTGAAGGCTTACGTGTAATTATTTTTACGTAAAGTTGTTGATAATTGAAAATTATTAGATAATAATTTAATTATAAAATTTACATAAAGACAACAAATTACATTGTTAAATGAATATTCTTAAGTTGGCGTTTAGGTAAGGAAGCATAAAATAAAAACACTATTTTTCAACCTCCAAAATTTTTGTTTTTGCAATGAAAATTTCCTTTTCTTTCTAAGGATATTTCATAGTTAAATTCTATTTATATTAATTGGTGTAACTTGCATGAAAATATAGAGTGATAAGTTATTATGCCATTTATTTATGAATGACCAAGTATGGTTACATGAATGAAGGTTTTTACAAATGGAAGGTTTACAAGTGTGAGACACAGGGTGCTGACTAACACACTGAAGGCAAGGATGTCAATGATGTACTTCGGAGCACCGCCACTGAATTGGTGGATCACTCCGCTGCCGGAGATGGTTTCATCACCGCAAAACCCAAGTCGGTATAAGCCCTTCACATGGGGTCAGTACAAGAAAGCTGTATACTCTCTTAGACTTGGGGACTCTCGGCTTGACCAGTTTAAGGTTCACCATGACACCCCTTATTAGCTGCTTGCTTCTCCATCAAATTTTATATGTTGATTTCTTGATTTTTGTTTCTTTTTTTAAGTAATACTAGTTTGTTGTTCTTAGCATATAGTTTCTTCTATGGCTTTGAGAGATTTTGGTAGTGTTTAAGAAACTCGATTTAGGGATTATGATATACTTCGAGAAGACAAGATCATTTGATCGGCCATGCTTGTTAAAGATAAACAAGCATTTAAATCAAATTTTATTCAATATTGTTTACTATTATTTTGATATGATATAGTCTCTTAAATTTACTGATTATGACTTGAATGATGAACTCAGGATTGGTCACTTAATTCATGTTAAGAAAGTTAAAAATGTTTTGGTTGAATAGGACCTTTGCATGTTGTTTGTGCTTCAATTCAACTTCCCTGTTCCTACCTCTTCCCTCTTAATCTTGTTATTAATATTATTATTGATTTTACTTTTGGTAAGGAAGTGAAAAGTGAGAACAACTTTATGTCTATAATGAATTTTGAATACATTAAAATTTAAGTTAAAAACTTCATTTTCTATCAGACAGGCTTTTGCACTTTTTTTTTCCATTAATTAATATTGTAAGTGGCTTGGTGTCTTTGGCGCACATGTAGGGTCCAGTAATATTTATTAGCCCAAATGAGCTACGTTATTAGCCACAAAGCCCATTAAGCCTTGCAAAAGAAATGCTAGTGTGACATTAATCTCCACCGTTTTCAGTGGTTAGTTTGCAGTTGCAAGTATTACTACGAGGTTCAAAGATGATTTAAACTTCGAACTAATCGGCGAAGTTATCAACACTATTTCCCAATTTTACGAATCTCATTGATAATTATTCAATCAATTTTAGATGCAGAATTCAATCAAAATAAATAGCATAAATTGGATGGGTGGGTGATCCAATAAACCAATCAAAGAGAGTTTAATAATAATGCTGCAAAAAACGAGCAATAAAGATTTCAGAAGAGATAGCTTTGCGTCTTCATTGTCAAACTTCTTTTCCAATTTCAACCATTTCAAAATTACAAAAACAAACTGAAAGAATAGGCTTAAGAGATCAGTCAGGTTTGCAGGGTGATTGACACGCAAAGAAATCTTAAGAGAAAGAGAAAACACTACATTTCGCTGCTTCTAATTCAGATTCAGATGCTAGAATGAAATTCTCAATTTCTCATCCTCGTCAATCTTAGGTGCAGTTATCGGTTAAATCACTACTTTTATCTCCTCCCTCTAAACCATATTATAGATTTGCTAGATCAATATTAGTAGAGAAATTAAAAGTGAAATCGATTTTATGTACATAATGTACTTTGAACACTTTTAAAACTTGTAGTTAAAAAAAAAAACACAGTGATAACAGGAAAAATGAAAGAGCAGAAGAAGACAATAGAGCAGAAAACTTGTAAAAGAGGGGAAAGGAGATAACTCAGTGATGGCAAAGGTTTTTATGGTTCGATTCTGCCAGCAATGTTCCTCAACTAAAGATTTCAGAAGAGGGAGCTTTTATATCCTCATTGTCAAAACTCCTTCCCCCGTTTCAAAATGAAAAACAAAATTGAAAGAAAATGCTTAAAATAAAAGTAAAGAAAAGAGGACGAAGAAGCGTAAGAGATCACTCAGGTCAGCGGGGTGGTCGACACGCAAAGCAATCTCAAGAAAGAGAGAAAGCACTGCATTCCGGTCTGTTGAGCTTGAATTTCATGGAGTCATCACCGTGATCTCACAAACATCTTATATTAAAAAAAACGAAAGAGAAAATATGTTTTCAAAGATGAAAAAACACTAGAATCATGAATCGGTAATCAACAAGAAATTGTTGAAAGGAACCTGTGCCGAGTGCTATCACATGAGGACGGTGATGAGAGATGACAAGAGTCTGAATTTATAGGATGCAATTAGGGTTATTGTACACAGAATAGAGAATACTAAACGCCGTCGTTTCCTTGCCTCAAGTCAAGTGCTTAACTAGGTTTTCCGTTTTTCCCCTTTGACCCTTTCCCTTATAAATTAATGTTGGGACTTGGGAGTTTTGATTTTGTTCCTTGCTAAAAATATAGTTTTACTTTCTATATATATTTAATTGGTTTAATTATTCTGTTAGTTCATATAATTTTGTAAAATTTTTAATTAAATTTTTAAATTTTTTTTAATTAAATTTTTATACCAATTTTTTTTTAATTAAGTCTCTCTTAACAGTAATTGGTTTAATTATATAGAAATCCAATTAAAAAAAAGAATTGGTACAGAAATCCAATTAAAAAGAAAAAAAAAATATAAGGACTCAATTAAAAAAAATGGTACAAGAACTCAATTAAAAAAAAAAAGTATAGAGACTTAATTAAAAATTTTGCAAAACTATATGAACCAATAGAGTAATTAAACCTATTTAGTTTTGATATTTCGTTTCTAACTCAAATTAAGAGATAATATTAATTTAAAGATTAGCACAAATATATTATTTGAACAGGGGGATTAAAAATAAAACATGTAAAAATTTTGGAAATACTAAATTGTTCTCTTAATCTTTATTTATTTTTAAAGTTTAAGAAAATAAGTCATACATTTTAAAATAAAAAGAAAGTCATACTGATGTATATGATCAAATTCTTAAATATCAAAGTATACACTGAGCATGTACAGCAAATGCTTAAAAATTCTGAAGTAATTACATAGTTAAGTTCAATATCTTCTTGAAGAAACGAAATCAAATCCATATCCGTCTACTAATTAATACCGAAATGGAAAATTCAAAGAGTGAACATACACCACCATAAGCCCCCACTGCTAAGTAAAAATCATATCTATTGAAGCAAAAAAATAATATCTACCCTAGCTAGTCTCTAAATGTTTACCGACCATTTAATATAAACTTATAAAGTTAAGTTCCTCTGTTTTGCTTTCCTCAAAGTCATGGATAGCTTGAGTGCTATCATCAACCACAAGTACTTGTTCATACTCTTCATCTCCACTTTCACCGCCATCACCTCAATTTTATTATTTAGCACCCTCAACTTCAGCAATTTGTATAGCTTTTCCTGTGTCCTTTTTTATGTTTTATTTGTATATAACCCGTACTACGCAATGAAATGAACCTAATATTCCATTCCAAATTTCCAATCATTCTCTCAAGCAAATTAAAAATAGAAATTGAATTAGTAGCAAGCAAATTAGCAATGACTTAATCCAGTAGCTAAGGTAATTGTCAAAAAGAGCGAATAGGATTAGGTTTAAGGCTTTAAGCACAATACCGTACTAACAACGAGGATAGATTCCATACATGTACAAGATGTGAAGAGCATGAATACCTAACCTGCACAGGAAGCTTCCAATTAATTGAGCCATGGAGAGCAGAGCATAGGAGAGCTTCAGGCAGAAGCCCGGAAATGAGGGGAAAGGGTGCTTCAACGTGATGGCAACTAATTAACAAACTAAACTAAGAGGAGAAAGAAGAGAAAATAGAAATAATACAACATAACTCACCTTGAGGCCTCTCTAAGCAGTTATGGTGTTCACTGAAATAGTAGTATAATATTGTGTCGGCCAGGTAGGTGGTTGGAAATTCATCAATGTTTCTGTGTGTAAGTATGAGTGGCTGTTCATTTTATTTAATATTTTTTTATTTATTAATTAGATTTGGATACAATAATATAATTTTTTTTTCATTTATCATGATAAAACATTTTTTAAGTAAAATAAATAAATAAATAATCGTAGTTGTTTTAAAACAAAAATTTCTGATTTTTTTAGTGAATTTACTTTCACTTAAAAAAATATACTAAAATTTTAAAAAAGGATATTTTTATTAAATTTTTTTTATCCAAACACATAGAAAATAAATAAACTCCTAAAGATAACATAATTTTATTTAATTTAAATCATATCAATTTTCAGCTCAGAAATCGGTGTGAAAGTCTCAGACAATTTAGATATTTAAATCATAGCTTGAACAAGATTATCAACTGATGTCGGCAATCTGAACTTTCTCAGTCATCATTGACTTCATCACCCGCATCAAATTATTAATAAAATGTTAGAGACGGGGACAACCCGTGCAATTACCATAACAGAACGGATGGTTTAATTCTAAATAATAACATAATCAAATCAAAACGTAGGTAGGAAAAAATAACACGTTCGAATTAAGTGTTGACGATGCAACTAATGGGTGAAGTTAGAAGAGTTTCAATCTTGAACAAGTTTCAGAGAATCTAAGTAGCTTTGTTTCAGCAATGTGCAAAGTGCAAACCCTTTGAAAGCAATATGAAACAACAATGTTAGGTGCAAACAAAAGCAACTCATCAATATCAATGATATATAGATATATTAACAATATTCAAGTGAGGAAGAAAAATAAATTATAAGATCCTGCACAAAGCATTATTATTCTTCTTCATTTAGAAAGAATAATTCATATGAAGAGTGTCCTCAAAGGCGGAGCTGATCACATTCTTTTTTTTTTTTTTTGGTGACTAAGCTTATCACATTCTAAGTTAATAGAAAGCATTTTAATTTGTGGACTATATTTTTTGAATCATGAATAATGGAGCACAGAGTAGCTATTGCTAATTTTTGTGGTGCAAACATGGTTTTGGACGAATATATATTTTTCGAGAAAAATATATTGTTTTATGTGGATCGGAACTCTTGGCGCGCGGTAGTGTGGGGAGCAAGAAATTAACTTGAACAAGAAGTTAAACTCACTGGGGTAGTGGCGGCTTATATTGACCAATTGAATAGACATCGTCGTTTCTTTGACTTAACTTTATTTGCCCAATCATCCTGGCTAACCAAGATTGAATATTTTAGTAACGTGACAACTGCTGTTAAGAATTTCGGAAATTAAATTAATGTTAAGTGGTTAATTAGTAATAATCTCCAGAATGAAATGCAACTAATATTCATTTGTAAGAGTAGATTAACTGATGATAGTCTGGTAGTAACGTATTCAAACGTGGGACCTTAGAAGTCAAACCTTAAGCCACTAGCTTTGATACAACACCTTGAGCGGATAGATTACCGGTTGAGTTTTCATAATTGGGAGAAAAAGGACAGAGAACTTAGTATACAGAGATATGAATAAAAGAGAGTAATTTGTATATTTCACAATCTTGTCCTCAACAATTACCCGAACGGTGATATATATGAGTTAAACTCCAAAATGGACAAAAATATACCACGTTAATTCTGGACCCATTCTCTATTAACGGCGTGATGATATGGTTTGATGATGTAGTGTATTAGTGATACATGTCACTCCATGATTTAGCTACGTATAATGATATGATGATGTGTTGGCCAGTGATGCGTGGCATGCTGACGTGAATAGTTACGTCACGTGTCACAATAGTATTCGTCTACGTATCATCCATTATGTCATGGTTGTAGATGCACTAAATTAGTCCATCACTTTGTGTTAAGTGACTTATTTTAGTCCTTAAAATTGAATGTCGTGCACCTAACTAGTCCCTTCACTAGTTTTTTCTCCTTTTTTTTTTCTATAAATTCAAAATTATCAATATCTTTAAATTCATTAATTTCAATTCTATTTCACATGTTATTTAAATACAAGTGCTTTTATAAAATATTTTTTTTTTGCGGATACCTTGAATCGCTGTCTTAGAGTTGACATGAAGATATTTCAAACACCCCCACTACCATCTATGACCTCTTTCGTCTAGACTGAAGAGATCGGAGATTGTAGTGAGGGTGCTTAAAATGCCTTCGATCTAACCCATTTACACACACTGAAAACGTATATTTCGTAAGAATCGAAAAAAATGTGTATGTTAGTTCTTGATTTCTTATTAAAAACACATTTTTTTAATGAAAAAATGTGTCTAATCAATCATATAATTTCTTTTTTATAATAACATACTTATATATTTCAAAATTTACCAATGTTAAATTATTATAAAAAAATTATATAATTAAAACTAAAATTTTAAAAGTTTTTATAAAAACACTTGTATTTAAACTAACTATGAAAAAATAGAATTGAAATTAATGCATCTAAAATATTGAAAATTTTAAATTTTAAAAAAAATGAGAAAAAACTGGTGAAAGGACTAGTTTGGTGCACGACATTCAATTTCAAGGACTAAAATGAGTCACTTAAGGCAAAGTGAGGGACTAATTTAGAGCATCTACAATGATGACATAATGGATGACACGTGGACGAATACTGTTACAACACGTGGCACAAACAGACATGTGGTCAAATAGCATTGTGACACATGTCACAACCATCCACGTCAACATGTCACGTGTCACTTGTCAACACATCATCATACTATTACACATGGCCAAATTATGGAGTGGCATGTGTCACTAACATGCCATGTCATCAAGCCATGTTATCACGTCGTTAATGGAAAATGGGTTATGGACTAATGTAGTGCATTTTTTGTCAATCTCAGGGACGTATTTAATACAATTGAAATCTCAGGGACGATTTTAGTGTACGACGTCAATCTCAGGGACCATTTTCGGGTTTAACTCTAATATATATAATTATAGGGAGCACTTTAATCAAGACATTAAAAATGTATTTTTTTTAAACATTTACATGTGTCATGTTATTATTAGATGTCTTTATTAAATTGATTAATAATTTATTTTTTAATAAATCAAAACAAATCGATTTATTATAGCAACAATAATAAACTCAAATTTTCACATTATAATTATCAGACCCGATTGATTTGATCAATTTACCTAATATGAACTGAATCATGCTTAAATATTTTGAAAAAAAGATAAAAATATCCCCGACTTTTTGTTTCGCAGACATTTAAATCCCTAAAAATTTAAAAATTCAATTAGATCCCTCGAAAAAAACACCCTAACTCTAGCTCCAAATTTATACATTAGAATTATTTTTGTAACGACAACCAATGAAAATAGCTTGATTAGATTGAATGTACATCAGACCATCATGTTGAATACGATAAAAAATTAACAACTAAAATATGTTTACAAAAAAGAAATGAATAAAAAATAAATTAAGGATATATTTGTGTTCTTACAAAAAAGGTTACTAGTTATAAAAAATAAAGAGTAAACTACTATTTGTATCCACGAAAGTTGAAAACGCTGACATATCTATCCATTGAAGAAGGAAATTACTATTTGTACCCATGAAACATAAACTTTTGCTAACAAAACTATCCAAATCCAAACAAATTATTTGAAATTCTCAAATTATCCTCTAATATAACCCATCTCTAACTTCTTCTCTTACTCCACACTACCACTTTTCCAATCCCAAACATTACCACCACCGAAACTCTTCCTCACTACAACCCTAAACCCTAACTACCACCATCACTCAAAATGCCTCCCGTGCCTCTGACGAACATTCCAGAAACAACGACACTAATCCAACGCCTCTAGTCTTCCCTTGCTCTGTATCTCCCTACGTTTCTTGTCGGATTATTTCAACCAAACACAAAACAAGTACAAACTTTAACCATGTCTTGTTGTAACTCCAAGAAAAGAAAGAGACGCACCTGGATTTAGGGTAGATTCTTTCCATTGAAGGGGTAGCATATGTGACGGTCATAGGATACAGATCCCAATCTGTTTCCTATTTGGGAAGAAATTCAACAACTTCGAATATGCATCACACTTCTCCGCCATCCCAACCAACCTAGCCTTCCCTCCACCTCTACCACTACCACCACCGAGTCAAGATTGCAGAGGAAGATAGGGGGCAGGTAGCGCGTTCTTGAAAAGATTTTACAAGAAAGCAGAGGGTTAGGAGGCTGAAGATTGAAAGAACGAAGTGTTTGAGCTCAAATTTCAGAAATGATGCCATTCCTTGATTGAACTTAGGGTTTTGGAGATTGTGGATTTGTATCAAGTGGAAGGTATCCGGGTGGCACCGTTGGTTCTCCTAGGAGCGTTTTATGGCCGCCATGAGGGAGCACTACACTGGAGGTCCGTCGTCGTCGGCGGTGGAGGAGGTCGATGAGGGTTTGGAGGAGGGGAGGCGGTCGAGGGACATGCCGACAAAGAGTTCTAGGGCGCGCAGCTGAAGGCGCGGGGAGATGGTTACGGCTGCGGCTACAGCGGTGACGACAGTGCACGATTGGATGATTGCTCGCAGAGGGAGGAGGAAGGGAAGGCCAAGAGAGCGGAGACTGCGTGGAGGGAGGTCGTCTGGGAAGATTGTGGATTTTGGATGGCGGCAGTGATGGTGGTAGTTGGGATGAGAGTGGTGGTGAAGAAGAGTTTGTGTGGTGGGATTTGAGATTAGAAAAGTGGTGGTGAAGATAAGGGTAATTTAGGAATTTTAGATGATTTTTTAGTGTTTGGATAATTTTATTGTGCGAAACTCATATTTCATGGATACAAATGGTAATTTCCTTCTTTTATGGGTAGATATGTCAGTGTTTTCAACTTTCGTTGGTAGAAATAGTAGTTTACTCAAAAATAAAGATAAAAAAATCTGAGATATTATAAATAGTTATAATATTATATTATTTTACAAAATATTAATAGTGTATTATAAAATACTTTCATTTAGGTAAAAAGGTTATTGGAAATACCTTTTTAATTTGTTTAAAAAATAAAAAAATTAGTTAGGCCAACTATTAATTCAAGTTGTAGAAGAAAAATAATTTCTTTAATTTATTATTATTTTTGCTTAATATTATTATTTATGCTAATTGTGGTATAATATTATAATGTTAAAAAATTTAGATAATACTTTTAATTAGGAGCAAATTTAAAATAAAATACTAGCAATTTAATGCAAATTTAATCAAGTATTAAAATAAAATTATGATAAACTATTGTTGAATTAATATAGTGACATCATGAATATGATTCGTTTATAGATTTGTAACTGAGTTAAGACAGAGCGTTAGTCAATTTGAATTTAGTTCGTTAACAGTTTGATATGTTAAGGTTATGATGTTGGGGGCGGATTTTGAACTATAATTTGAACTTATATATTAATGTGAACTTAATCGTATTAAAAGAAAATTAATATCTTTTTTATGACATAAAATAAAGTTAAAGTAAGAAAAGGAGAAAACAAAATAGTTCTAGCCTATGCAGTCTCTGTCTTACTAAGAACAATTATATGAAGGTTCTTTCAAGAAAATATAAACTCTGGATACTCAACTACATTAATTTTTTCTCTCTGTGCAATCAAATCAAATATGGAATCACATTCTCTAACAGAAGCGTTCATGAAGACAATGGAGGCTATTATCCGATTCGCACTGTCATCGGATCGGATAAGATCCAGACTCTAAAAGGATCGGTATGGTTGTAGGATGCGACTAGTTCTTCGTTGGTCTATGATGGATACCAATCTAAAAAGGCCATTTTATCGATGTTCTAAAGATATATTTGTCTCTTGAGTATGATAGAAAATTAGAAAAAAATATATTTAAAAAAGAAAATGAATAAAAAAAACCATTCCATAGATTTATTTTTTTACAAAAAAAATTAATATATATAGAAAATAAAAATAAAATTAAAAAATATGAGAGTTTATTAATAGTTATAATATTAAATTCTTTTAAAAAATAATAATAGGTTCGCTTTTGGTTTCTAAAATTATGATTTTTACTTATTAGCATCCTCTAGATTATACTTTAATGACATCAGTATATATTTAAAGTATAACTATTTAACTAGCATAGGTAGATAGATTTTTATTTCTCTAATGCATGATCGAAGGAGCTTCTATCCATTTTTATTACTGAATTAAAAAATTTTGTAAGATTTAATTTAGAAAAATTATTCTAAAAGACAATTAGGAATATTAATTATTAAAAATAATTTTAATATAAAAATTATTAAAAAAGATTAATTATTATAATATTTATAAAAATGATTTTTTTTAAAACTTGAAATGCATACGTAAATTATAGCTCACTTTATGATGAATATAAAATATATTATTATTATTATTATTATTATTATTATTATTATTATTATTTATTCGTTATTATAATTATTTATACATGTTTTCAACTTAAATTTGTCGCCTTTTGTTGTAAAGATTTAATTTTGATATTGTTGTTAGATAGTGTGAATTGTTTCTTTATTATTAACCTTGTACAATTAAACTTGATTATAAAATTTTACGGTGATACACATAATTAGTACATTATAATAGAATTGAGTTCTTTTCATAATTTTCTAAAAATAATAAATTAAAAAGATATTTTGGGTGTAAATTTTGAATAAAAAAATACTTTATTTAAAATTATAAGTTATAATTTTTATTATAAATATATATACTAACATAGACTTTTTTACCTTGGACGAGAAGGTAATCTATTTTTTGGTTATGATAGCCGAAAATGCCTTACGTTCTTAGCATACTTTTTTAACACGTTTTTAGTTATCTTTTATAATGTTTATATTTGTTATGTTATCTTATTATTTAGTAACACATGTCTATATTTTATGGCATCTTGAAACTTGGAAAGGATGTTGCTGAGACACTGTCGACGATGATACGCGAAGTTGTTGTGCATGTGATAACAATAGTTTTGCCAGAGTTTGTGAAAACGATTGGTTCTTCGTCAAAAAATAGGAGTCACGGTGTAAAGCTTTCGAATACTGCTCCACTCCAGCTGTTACACCACTGTCGGATACTTTAAAATGCTTACTTAACGCTAACTCCGCAATGTGTTTGGATGACGAACCAGTAACGAAGAAGAGGATTCCGAGGTGTAAGGGAAAAAAGTGTGGACTACCGGTCTCCGAAGTTAAGATTTTATGTTTTTTTTAAATAACAACTATTAAAAATTTAGTTATAAACTTTTTTTTAATTAAATGCATAATTTTTTATCTTCAAATTTCTTTAGGGGCAATTTCTTTAAGTGCGTACGGAGGCAATTTTTTTGGATAACTAGCTAATATTTAGGGGTTCTCGTTGGGTTATTATTAAAGAGGTGATTGATGCGTGAGCATTTTATACCCTTTTCATAGCATTTTTATAGTGTTTTTAATTATATTTTATTAAGTTTTAGTATTTTTTAGTATAAAATTCATCTTTTAGATGCTACTTTGAGTTTTTATGTTATTTTTATGATTTTAGGTGAATTTTGGGCGAATTTGGCATAATCTTGTTCAGAGACGAAGAAAGGATAGCAGATGCTGTCAATCCTGACCTCTGTGTATTTCAACGAGCATAACTTGAGCTACAGAGGTCCAATTGATACGGTCTCAATGACGTTAGAAAGATAACTTCTAGAGCTTTCCAGCAATATATAATAGTCTATACTTCTCTTCTAGAATAATTGCCAAAACTGGGGAGCATAAGACAGTGAGCTCACCCCCTAATAGGCGTTCAATGCCCATATCCCAAGTTGAATGCCAGGCTTGACCGAAGCACATGACCAAAGTGGGCCCAAATTGGATTTTAGCACTCCTTAGCTTACCTAGTCTTATCTTTGTACTTTTTAAATTTAAATTAATATCTTTTAGGGTTAGTATTTTACTATTTAAAGAGGAGATCACCTAGGTCTACGGAGATCAATCCATACACAGACAGATACTCTTAGTTTTATTTTGTTTTCTCTGTAAAGCATGAGTAACTAAACCCCTTGGTTAAGGTTAGGAGCTCTGCTTATTCCTATGAATTAATATTATTACATTTCTATTTTAGTATATGTTTGATTTCATTCTATGATGTATTATCGTTCTTCATTTAAATGAATCTGGGGTAGAACGGAAGTATGACCCCTTTTTCTACATGAGTTCTTGCGAGTCCCTGACCGGATCGTATTGAACTACAGCTTGAGAATACATCTCCTAAACTGTAAATTGCATGGGCTAATTAGATAAGTGATATAAAATCTGGTTAGCTTTAGGTGATTGAGGTTTTTGTGGCGTTAAAACTAGAATACTGGGCTTCATTCTCTGATCTGAAAGATCTGACCTTGTCTGTGGCACTTTAAGTAGGATCAAGAGAGATTGAATTGCGTTGAGCTTCACCCTCATTCAATTCGAATGACCACTGACCCTGGCTTTTGATGAGAATCAGAGGAGATTAAAAGGTCCAAAGAATTGGGGTTTAATCACTTACAGTTTTGCCATAGAATGAATCATATTCTTTGTTAAAGTAGTCTGTAAGAGATATTAATCCGGAAAGATAAGCACCTCCAAAGCCTTAACTGTTTCTCATTATTGTTTCTACACCAATTCTTTACTATTTTCTTATTTAATTTGTTTATGCGAATTCAACAACAACCACTCTTTTTCTATTTCGCCTGACTAAGACCGGCAAGATAACTATTGCTTGCTCAATCCAACAATCCTCGTAGGATCGACCCTCACTCACCTAAGGTATTACTTGGACGACCCAGTGCACTTGCCGATGAAGTTGTGCAAGTTCTAATTTCGCACACCAGTGATTAGCGATTTAAAATATGAATTGAAAACGTGAAATATGGGAAGTCTTTATGATTATAGTGGATTTTATGTTGTCTTACGTTATGCTTCTTTTTTTTTGTGTCAATGATCTTGTTTTTGAATATTGCTTTCCTCTGTTCTATGATTTTGTAAGCTTGTATAGATCTTGATATGATGTTGATGTATATGTTTGTTGAACTGTTATCTCTTATTACCATTTTGTGCAAGTAAAGTTTTATTTATTAAAAAAAAAGCACTTTCTGAGATTAAGCATGCAAAATTCTGAAGAGTTTGGAATATAATTTCACCCATAAAGAACCCCAGTCTCTCCTTTTGTAAGCAACCCCAAAATTTCACTACAGCACGCGCGACAGTTGCAAGACATCTCGCACACTACATGATGACAGTGTCAATCTCATGCTCTCAGCAGGAAGATGTTAGACCATGTCCGAGTAAAGTCCGTAATAATCCCACTGAATTGTGTTTCACCAAAATTTAACCAATACTAAAATTTATTTGTCTAATTTTTTACACCACTACATTTGTAATATTTTTTACTTTAACCTACACTCAAAGACAATCTCTCTGCCCTACTTATTATTTACTCCTAACTGATTAAGTTGGTGATAGTAAAAGACAATATCTCTCTCCCTATTATAAATCTAATATTACCTTTAGTAAATAAAGTCTAGCAATGCTTAAAATAATTGTTATATTTTTTGGATTTGCAGAAAGAATTGTATTTTGGGGATAAACTTCTTCCATGTCGTCCATGGTTTTACTATAACAATTACAATCTAAAATGGACGGGGATGACATGTCACGTGTAAGTTTCGTTTTTTCGGATAACATTAGTATTAACAAAATTTTTTATTTTTTATGCACTAAAAAAGTATTATGTATAATTTTTTGTGTATATTTTGATTAAATAATTAATGTTGACATTATTTTTATGGTGTTTGGACCTTTTATTTTGGCTAACTAAAGAGATGAAATTTTTTTATAAAGAACTGGCTATTGCTACTTACATCTTTGGAAACAATTTGGATCCAGAGTAAGTAAAATTAGTTTATTTCTCATTTTAATTGCTAATTTGTCACGTAATTATTTTTTTAACCTTTTCTAATACCATAGTATAATACTCTAATTTTATAATTTTAGAGAAGTGCTTGTTCCAAACGATCATTATCATGGCACACGCAAGACTCTTCTAACTATTATGCCCGGCAAGACAATAATTGGTGATGTAAGAGTATTTCTATAGTATTTATTTATTATGCTTACAAAATTATAAATTTTGGATTAGTGCAGCATAACCATGATTGTCTGTAATTCATAGGTCCTTATCTTAGTTTGTTTGATGCTCGCCAAAGAGCCATTTGAGCCAAGTGAAAACAAATATGGCAACCAATGGTATTTGCCACCGACATTCTCCATAAGTTTATTAGTAGTTCGAAATTTAGTTTTCAATATTAATATATCTTCCTAGATATACTAGAAATATAATAATAATATTCACTTAGTTCAATATTCAATGTAGCAAATTGTTTTAAACCCAAAACAGAATTGTTCCGGCACAATGAAATACATCAGGATAACTTCATGGGAGACCTCGGCGGCTTACACAAGGTTCGTTAATTTCGGTCAACATTCAATTAATTAGTATAGTAATATTTCATTGCTGTTTTTATTAAAAATTATCTTCTGAATGTTGTTGTAGATTTTTGTGCCAATTTACCTTAATGTCCATTGGTTTCTGATTGTGGTTGATTTGCTTCCTGAGACCGTGAGATATATGGACTCGTTTAAATGTTGCATATTGATGACAGAGCGTAAGCGTGTCATTGACGATGTGTTAAATTACCTTGAGAAGTTTTTACCTGACAATAACTTCCAAGAAACACCTTTGTTTAGAAACCTTCAATTTTCTAAGTATAAATTCAATGAGCTAGTTGTCTCGCAACAATTGCCAAATCGTAAGTTTAAAATACGAATTTTTAAAGTACAGATTCAATTTTTTGGCTGTTTGTCCTTTTATTATATTGCTTTGTTATTGTGTGCCTTGAATTGTGGCGAAAGAATGACTGTGGTAATTGGGTCACTCAATGGATGGTCCTCAACCACTATTGGAGACCCGATAAGACATGGGTAAGAAAAATGCCATTGTTAATGAAGTTAAGTTTATTCCATTATCTAATATCATTATTAATGTTTGTTAGGTTGTCAATGATTACTCAAGGATGCGATTGGCTATGGATTTGGTGTATGACGAGCACAACCCGAAGCGGGATATGATAAAGGAGTTCCCTGTTACTGATTGGAATAAAAAGATGCAGCAATCTGTCCTTCAAACTTAGGATTTTATGATGCTTCTTATTAGAACTTTGTCAATCGTATCGTGTCTTTCAATAACACATTTATTTAGTTAAAATAGTTATGAATTGAATTAGGCCATTTTAATTTTGTTTGAAGAATAATTTATTTTTATATTTTGGACTATTTAGATATATGTTGATCTTTTTATTTATAATGATTTATACATTATTTTTTTTGGACTATTTAGATACGTGTTGATCTTTTTATTTATAATGATTTATACATTATTTTTTATGCCCATGCCGTTTTATTTCTAACATTGTGGCACATATTAAAACCCAACACATGTCTTGATTAATGAAATATGAGAGTAGTGTGTTGCTATCAAGTATAACTACAACATAGAATTTACCAGTTTATTTTTATTCAAATAACCCCTACTGCAATATTGTATCTTACTGACCTTTTTTGTACCAAAGCTAGCTTGCGTGCCACTACTAGTCTTATCACCCGAATCATCATCGTCATTCCTCACAGGAAATTTCTTCTTCACATGACCAGTGCTCTTGCATTTAGTGCACCTCCGTTTACCTTTCTCTTTTCTTCCCTTGGGTGCACCTTTTGTCTTGACCACTGAAAGGTCACCAACAAAGTTCAGTATGGGAGAATCTCTTGTTTGTCTTTTCAAGTAAGATTTTTGCTCTAGTGTTTTGGTCAACCGACAAACTTCATTCATAGTGTCATGGAAAGAAGGACTATCTTGAACTCTTAAGAATACCATCCACATAGTTTCCATTAATAATGCGCCATAGCGCATTAAAAATTCTCTTTCTCTGTCTTGCACAGTGCCTCTAATAGAACTTTCGTCCAGATACTTCTTGGCATCCTTGGACTATCTTTTCAAAAGAAGACTTTTTGGAATCTTTTGTAAACCTACCCTTTTCATGGCATAAAACATGTGGCTGCAAGGAATGCCTTCACTACTCCACCGACTACATTCACCCTCCATATTCTTAGTATTGTGGTCATAAAGTACGTTGTATATATGTTGCATCCTTTCACACTCCTTAATTTTTAACACAACAATAGTTGATATGTTTTCCTCCTTAATTATATCTAATGCGACCACTCCTTGAATCTCTGTTTTTACTTTTCCATGAATCTCCCTTGTGTAAAAATTTGCAGCACAAAGTTCCAATGCTTCTAACCTAGTAGTTAGAACAGGCTCCCTATACATCGTCTTAACTTGAGAAATTAATTCATTGTGTCTATAGTTCCTAAGAGCATGTTAAATATTTTGGACCAACTCTAGAAGACTTTGACGAATGCCAATAAACCTCTTGATGAAGTTGTTTATTGCCTCACACCTTGATGTTGTTCTAAATCCAGCACAACATTTATCCCTCAAGTAAGCACTTGTCCAACTTTTCTTCTTTTCATATTCATTTAAAACCCAAGAATTTTCTTCCAACCCATATTTTTTTAGCATATTCTTCCAATATTCTTCAAATTCATCCAGATGCCATGGAGCATACAAACATTTTCTGAATTCGTCGAAAAAACCTTTGGTTTTTATGATTGCTGTTACATTTTTCTAAATGTGCCAACCACATAATCGGTGAGTTGTGTTTGGGAACATTTCTTGTATTGCTACCTTCATTGCCTTGTCACCGTCTGTGACCACAACACTGGAAAACTTGTTCAGTATAACTTCTAGAAAGTTTTACAACAACCACATATATCTTGCCGTTTGTTCGTCCTCTATCAAGACAAAGCCAAATATGCATGTTTGGCGGTGATGGTTACAACTCAAGAAGATTACCAACGGCCTTCTGTACTTATTCTTTCGATAGGTTGTATCGAATACAAGCACATCTCCAAAGCATTGATAATCAGCCTTACAAATGCCATCTACCCAAAATAAATTTGCTAGCTGATTTTCATCAATAGCACTATGCCTTGCCATGGTAATGGGGTCAACATCGGCTTTTCCAAGTAGATGGTTTATTGTCGCATTGGAATCTCCACCAATGAGCTTTGCACGGTGAGTTCTTTGAATGTGGTTATCCAAGTCCTTCTTTGTGAATCCAACATTAGCATAACCACCGGCTTGGCCTACCATTAGTCCCATTATTTTAGAGGTTAGAAGACCATTCTCATGCATGGTGTTCACCTGAGCTTTTTGTGACTCAGTCAACCCTCGGTGGTTTGGAATTAGGTGTACCAAGCATTGTGGGACAAGATCGTGGTTGTGCTTCTCAACTAATTTTTAAACCATCCAAGTTGAAGTTTTCATATCAAATTACACCGCAAGCATGGCCTCACAACCAGTACGAGTCAGCGCTTATGCTCCCTCTTCTTATTTGAATTAGAGATGTATTTCTCGGCTCTCTTTCCTTCCTTGTTTCAAAAAAATCACCTTCTACGCTGTGTTCCATCTTTTCCACTCGCTGTATCACCCTTGCAAACTCCAAACCCGACATACCTCACATAACTTACATACAAGTTATAAGTTGCATCCAATGTTTTAAATGTCTAGTTTATAATATCATCGGCCGTCTCAAAAATGCACTTGCTACTACTGCCACCGCAATCACAAGTGCAATTCACATTCTCTTCTACACCAGTCATTATATAATTTTGAACGTTGTCTTGTGAACTGAGTGATTCTGAATCAACATCTATTGCATCCTAATGAGATGAAATAAACAAAAGACAATAAATAACTAAAGGCAATCACAATAAATAACAAAATTCATCGTAAATTTCAATGATAATCAACCAAAATTTTAAATTGTAGTTATTGTCTCATTAAATTATAGATTATTTAAAAAAGGTTAAAAAAATAAGGGACCATACCATTGTTTGATAAAATATCATTTAATTTATATTATGCAAGAATATATATTCTTGCACACAACTATCAAGTGAGAACAAATAATGAAAAAGAAATTATATGCTAGCAAACTAACAAAACTAACTGTAAAAAGGAATAATAGTAATCGAAAAAACATTACTAGGGGAGGAGCAATATGAGAAATTAATTTTTGTGGCAATTTAATATGTAGCAATAGCAAGTGTAGGCCAAAAACAACTTAATTCCTGGGAAACTTGCAAGGCAAACACAAAGATTTAGACACTTGCCATTAGTAAAATCATCCTTATTTTAAAAAGTTGAAGGAAGATTGGACAAAGAATTAAAAAAAACATGCATAAAATTGAAGCCCACTCCACAAACAAATCAAACAAAAAAAAATAATTTAATACTACTATAGTTGCTTCCATAAGAGCTAAGTATCCTGGGTCATGTTATTAACAATATAAGCGCAAAGACAAAGCATATATGGTATATTTAGCATGATTTTCAAATAAAAATTCTTTGTTTAGAATATATGAGATATGAAAATTAATTTGATTTGTTATAAATGATATAACATTTATCTGTCAAAATTGATATAATCCTTTAATATTGCATACGTCAGTGTTTGTTTCATCTCTTGTACTATGATATACATCGAGTGAATCATATATGGTGAGCTACAGACCAAGAATGCTTTTAGTATGTTTCTAATTGTTTACACAAATTACATCAGCTAATTTTACTTTAACTTCTATATCCATCATCCATCAAAAACCCGATTATGAAACCTTTAAATTCACACATTACTTAAAAAACCCATTGGATGATTAAAATTACCAGCAGAATGCACAGATGATATTTATATGTTGTTGTTGTTGTTGTTATATGAGAAGCAGATGAATCAGAATCTTTATCCCCAACTCCCAAAATGAAACGACAAGCCCCAACTAAAGGATCTTTAGAAGTAACCACATCAAGACCATCAAACCTTAAAGCAGGAATTGATAAACTAAAATCAAATTATGGAGAGGAACTGCAACATACCAAGAGGAATTGTGGCACAAGGGGGCCTAGACGACTGCGAGTCAAACGAAGACGTAGGACTAACTCCCAGAACCTGTTGCGTCTGCCACCAGCGACGACGAGGGCAGGAAAGCTGCGCGAGACCATGAGAGAGAGAGAGAGAGAGAGAGAGAGAGAGAGAGAGAGAGAGAGAGAGAGAGAGAGAGAGAGAGAGAGAGAGAGAGAGATGACGAGCTTGATGGCTACACCAAAAATAGTGAGAGAGACCAAAGCTGAGAGAGGGTGGGAGTTTGGGTACGACAACAGTGATAGGGATGAGAGAGCTCGAGGTTCAATCTAGTGACGTTGAGGGAGGAGTTTGAGAGTTTAGGATTGCCAAATGACGTCGTTTGTGGAAGTGAAAAAACAAAAAAAAAAATCATGGTCTAGTCCGAGTCATGTAAATTGGTCAGTTCGATCGGGTTTGATATTAATTGGGTTTATTGTTATTTTTATAAAAAATCGATTTTATTTTGGTTTATTAAGACATTAAAAAATAACGGGTTCATTAATATGTCAACTAATAATACGATACATAAGCGTCTTTAAGAAAAATTGGTTTATTTTGTGTAATTGGTTTAGGATTGCCAAATGATGTCGTTTGTGGAAGTGAAAAAAACCAAAAAAAAGCATGGTCTAGTCCGAGTCATGTAAATTGGTCATTTCGATCGAGTTTGATATTAATTGGGTTCATTGTTATTGTTATAAAAACTGATTTTATTTTGGTTTATTAAGAAATTAAAAAATAACCGGCTCATTAATATGTCAACTAATAATACGATATGTAAGCATCTTTAAGAAAAATTGGTTTAATAATACGATACGTAACTGGTTTATTTTGTGTAGTTTGTTGAATTAATTAGTTTTACCTTATGAGTTTAATAAGTTTTCTTCTTTATTAGAACGATGGTTTTCTCAAGATTAATTGAATTTTGCTTCGTCTGTATTTTGAGCATTCGTATTTCAGGTAGGTTTTCTATCTCTAATGATAATCAATTGTTTAAGTTTTATGTTCGACTTACTTTTCCTAAGATAGCGTTTTAGGACAGAAGTGGGAGAAGGTCGCATAGAGGCGCCTTCTCGAAACCTTTGTTTGCTGAAAAATTGTGGAGTCATAAGGGGTTACGCACTAGAACGATAGGATTTGATATGTTATTGAATTTGTGTTTGTTCTAATATATGATTGTAGCTGTTTTCACTATGAAAATTGTTATATTTATTTGATGGATGTCTCTGAACTAAGGAAAAGTTCTGCTGAAATTTCATGTGATTTATTTTAAAACTTGTTTGGTTTGCAGAAGATTCTAATTATAGGGTATGATCTATCGAATTTTGTAAAAAAATTAATAATTTTGCCTTATTCATCGAATTCTAGGGTGTGTCATTTAATATGATCCCAAGTCATCGTCTATGAATTTATGATAGGGATAACGGTGGACCGGGGGGGATTAAAACGTGAATTCTTTGAGGGGGTTGACGCATTTGTCAGGCATGTGTTCAGCATGAAACTGTGTATGTCTGAAAGGGTATCTAGGTGTCCGTGTGAAAAGTGTCGGCTAATTAAGTGGTTAGGACCTGTGGATTTAATGCTTTATCTTTACTGTAACGGGTTCAAGGATGGGTATTGGATATGGACGGAGCATCGAGAAGCTGGCGAACAAGGAATTAACAGGGTCTGCATCCAATTTGAATATGTTCGACTGTCGGTCAAGGAGGGTTTGGGTGGAAAGAGATCTAAACATGGAAGACATGACTTGGGATGAGATGGTGTTTCATGCAATATGTGTTACATAATTGGAAGAGACTGAAGAAGAACCTAACCCAGAGACAAGGATATTTTATCATCTGTTAGAGTCTGCTACGAGACCATTGTCTGAGGGTTACGTTTATTCAGAGTTGTCTGCATGTGTTAGAATGATGATTATTAAGTTGGAGTCAATTCATATGCAAGAGTCTTTTGATAAGTTGGCCATCCTTTGCAATTAACTGGTACCTGTCAGAACCTTTGGCATCCCCTGAAACAACTACAAAGCAAAGAAGTTAGGTTCAAAATTGGGTCTAAATTCATTGAAAATTGATTATTGTTTGAATAGGTGTATGCTGTATTACAAGAGGGATGCAGACCTAACTGAATGCAGATTCTGTGAATCACCAAGGTTCCAAGTGGAGAGAAAACATATTGGTAAACACCGGTTAAAGAGAGTCCCAATGAAACAGATGCACAACTTGCCTTTGATCCCTAAGCTGAAACGATTGTATGCATCGATGAGTTCGGTCCCTCACATGACTTAGCATAGTAACAATAAAAGGGGTGATGGAATCATAATGCACCTGTCACACGAAAAAGCTTAGAAGCATTTTGATCAGGTCCATCCTATATTTGAGAGCGCGCCGAGAAATGTTAGACTAGCTTTGTGCTCTGATGGGTTCACACTGAGTTCCAATTTCAATAACGCGTAATCTTGTTGGTCTGTAGTCATGACACCGTATAATATGAGTCTCGAAATGTGCATGAAGGATCCATATATGTTCCTAACTTGCATCGTACCTGGTCCCGGCAATGCAAAGGCCAAAATAGATGTCTTCTTGCAGTCCTTGGTAGATAAGTTAAAGGAGCTGTGGATTGATGTAGGAACATATGATATTTCGACGAAGATAAACTTTCAACTGCGGGCTACGTTGATGTGGACCATTAATGATTTTTCCTGCATATGGCATGTTGTAAGGTTGGTCCACTCATGGTAGAATGGCATGCTCCATTTGCATGAGGATACGAAGGTATTTTGGTTACCGAATGGCGGTAAGAATTCATGGTTTGATTTCCATCAAAGATTCATTGACTTTGATCATCCTTTTTAGCGCAATAGGGACTTTTTCAAGAAGAATACAACTGAACACGAAGAAACACCCGTAAAGTTGAATGGTAGGCAAGTTTGGAATCGCGTCAATTGAATCCCAATGATCGTAAAAAAAGGGGCAGGTTTGAGACCTTTGGAATATGGCAGAGAGCATAATTGGACTAAACAAAGTATATTTTGGAAGCTTCCTTATTGGAGAGACAACTGCGTTCAATATTGTCTTAATGTTAACATTGAGAAAAACGTGTTCGATATCATGCACACAGTAATGGACGATGAACGAACAAAGGATAATGATAACGGTTAGACTTGATGGACATTTGTAGGTGGCTAGATCTGGACTTAAGGGACTTGATAACGGGCGGTAGGCTAAACTAAGGGTGGTGTTCGCTCTAACAAAGGCCCAGAGGTAAAATGTTTGTAGGTGGATTAGGGGAATAAGGTTTCCTAATGGTTACACCTCTAACTTGAACAGGTGTGCAAACGTATCACATGATAGACTTGCTAGGTTGAAGAGCCACGATTGTCACGTTTTCATGGAGTCTTTGCTTTTGGTCGTATTTAGAAAACTTCCAACCAACATCTGAAAATCCCTCGCATAAATAAGTGAGTTCTTTAGGGAGTTATGTGCTACCAAACTTAACATCAATAATCTCACAGTCGTCGACAAGAACATTCCCATAATACTTTGTAAGCTAGAGAAGATATTTCTTCCATCTTTTCTTGACTTATGGAATACTTAATAGTCTACCTACCATTCAAAGCACTACTTTGTGGGTCGGTCCAATTTCGGTGGATGTACCCATTTGAGAGGAAGATTGGTTAATTCAAGCGCACCGTGAAGAACAGGGCTCGGATTGAGGGTAGCATTTGCAAAGCATTCCTAGCTAATGAAACATCCACATTTTGCTCATTCTACTTTCAGCCTCATGTTGAGTTATGTAGAATAAGGGTTGCAAGGAACGATGAGAAGGGAGAATCCTCATCAAGTGGAACAACATACCCAATCTTTGCTCTGGATGGAGCTGCAATGGGTGCGGGCAGTGACTACTGGTTAGAGCAGAAGGAAATCGATGCCGCGCATCTGCATGTGTTGCTTAACTGTGACCAGATTTCACCGTACCTCATGTGAGTTTATTAAGTCCTAGTAAATATTGCAATCAGTAACAATCTAACTTTTTAATCTAATCAAAATTTCTTTATCCTATTCTATCATATAGGTTATTACAAGAGGCAAATCCTGATACCTTATTGAACAACTTTTCACGTATGTTTAAAGAATACGTCAGCGTGCACCTAACTGACATAATAGATTCAGAATTAGTTGCACTTAGTTGGGGCCCAATGAATAAGGGTACTAGCTACTCGATATACACATACCTTACAATGGTCGATTGGAAAGAAAACAAATAACATCAGAGTTTAGGTTCGTGGGATTCAGGCAGGGGTCACTCTGATTGGTTTGGTGTGCTGCAGAACATAATTGAATTAGAGTATTTCTGCACACTACGTACAAGGTGTGCGTGTTTAAATGTGAATGGTATGATCCAAGTTCGCGACAAGGAACACGAAAGTACAAGGACTACGATATCACTGAAGTTAATGTAACTAAGAAATATAGGCACTACGATCCCTTTATTCTACCTCAAAATGCACGACAGGTGTATCTTTTGCCTTATCCAAGTTCATGCAAGTCTAGTTGGGTGGTTATGGTTAAGACTACGCCAAGAAGCCAGATCGAGTCTGATGATAGGACGAGGGTCAGGAACCTTACCAGATTGATGACCCAACTCCTTTGAAAACGGAGGTTGATACTGGTGAGCTAATTACCCTTAGCTCGGCATCCACGAATGATGATATCATTGACCTTGGATTACATCACGAGGCACTATGACAACAAGACGGCGATCTTCAAGAAGAAGACAAGGTCGACGTAGATGAAGAAGAGGAAGACGAGTTCGATGATCAAGAAACTACCTCGGAAGACGAGGATGGTGAACCAGATGAAGAAGATAATGAAGCTGAATAGGGATAATGTAAATATAGTTCTATGATATGTATATTTTTTTACCAAACTTTGAGAAAAATGTAATGTAATTAATATTGTTTCAGATATATCAATTACCATCATTCCGTAATTTTACGTTGTATGCTTGATATTTCACTTCATGTTTAAAGCACTGTTCCAATTATGCTTGTTACCAAGTTACGGTAAAAATGGATGGAAAATGACTATTTTTAAAAAATAAAAATACTTCTGTCGGCATTACCGTTGGAATTTACCAACGGTAACAGCCCTTCTTTTTTTTAATCTCTAAAAAATTTTTCGTCGGATTAATCCAACGGTAAAATGGCAAGGATACTTATAACATGGCGCCAACGTTACTGTCAGATTAATCCGTAACTTTCAACAGATTGTGTTATATATTCAGTCGTTAAATCCGACGAAAATTAGTGCCGGACTCTAAAAATCTGCAGGTAAGTATTTTTCGGTAAGGTTTATACCGTCACATTTATTCTGCCGCTAAATTCGCCGGTAATTCCGATAGTAATCAATGACTTTCTTGTAGTGTCAATGAATCCAAATGAAGAAATCACATCGTGAAATTTCAAATACTACTATTATGACGCTTGCTTATTAAGACCATATATTGCTCTCTTAAGCTTGCAAACTAACTTTTTATTAACACTTGAGATAAATCTTTTCGGTTGTCTCATATAGACTTCTTCTTCCAAATCTCTATTAAGAAAGACTGTTTTCACATCTATTTGATACAATTCTATGTCAAAATGTAGTATCAATGCCATAATGATGTAGAAAGAGTCTTTCTTTAAAACAAGAAAAAAAGTTTTCCTGTACTCAACTCCTTCCCTTAGTAAACCCTTTGGCAACAAGTCGAGCCTTGTAATACTCAATATTGTATGATGAATCTTTCTTGGTTTTAAAGGCCCATTTACATCCAATGGTCTTTTTTCCATCAAGTAATTCTACAAGGTTCAAAGCTTGATTATACGTCATAGATTTCGATCATTTCATGCTTTATAGCATCTAGTCATAAATTGGAATTACGACTTTTCATTGCTTGTGAAAACGCCGTTGGGTCTTTTTCATCACAAACATTATAGTCAAAGTCAATAAGATACACTATATAGTCCTTAGAAATTGTAGGTTTTCTTATTCTAATTAATCTTTTTAATATTGCATCATCTACCTCTTGTAAATGTAGTGACATAGCAGGTTCTCTCTTTTTAAGATTGTTCTTGAACAATATTTTTATTATGAATAGTTTAATCTTTCGCCATATGATCTACTAAAATATTATCTTCATGATGTATAATATCAATAATAGATTGTTCTACATTATCTTCATGATGTAGAACATCAGTAATAAATTGTTTTACATTAATCCTATTTATATGAGCATTGTATTAAACAATTAATTTTATATATGGAGAAGTTTTATAAATATTATCATTCTCAATCATTTTAAAAGAACAATTTCTCTCACTTTTTATATTATGCTTTAAAAATCATGCATTTTTAAATTTAACTATTTTACTTAAATAGAAAGAACAATAAAACTTTTAACTTTTAGACTTTTTTACATAACCTATAAAATATGCACTAATCAAACCAATAACCTATATGATCAAGCACAACTTTAACAAACGTAGACGAAATTCCAAACCCTTCACTCTCTAATTAAGTCGCCAATAATAACCCGAAATGAGCACAAAAACCAATAATCACAAAACAGGATTACCTTTATTGGCAAAAGAAGTTTTCTATTTTAAAACAAATAATAATAGTAGACAATTTTCAAGTATTTGTACTTTGTGCCAATAATTTAATTCTATAGGAACACTATCATCCACTTGTTCATGACGTCAATTTTTTGGGAGGGGTTATAATATATATTTATATTACATACATGTCCCTGATGATGCTATAGCCTCTGATCTATATAGAATTATAGATCCATAATTTGTACACCAGATCATGTCACAATGTAAAATCACAGAATTAGTAGATGCTTAATTAACGGTCAACTACTTTATTTCACTAGGTATATTATAGTGGTGCGAGGTGATACGTGACGCAATGGAATTATTCCAAGGTCATGACAAAGTCGTGACAGAAGCCATATATGTTGTCATCGTTGTTGCACAAACTCTCCAGCATTAAGTCCCCACTATCCCCCAAGGGTATATTGGTATATTCAAACGTTTCGTTATTCATACTCGGGCATATTCCGGGCTCATCTTCAACAATACTATGCACCAAAACACCATGATTACTCATCACTTGTTGATCAGATTCAGAACAGAATTGTTGTATGCCAAGGGATGCTGATGATGATGAGTCCGAGGAGTAGGCTTGTGTTGCGTTTGGATGCTCCATTTGCGAGTTCGATTGAAGTCGCTCTTGCAAAAGAGGCATCCAAACATAACGCAAGGCGTCCCTGAATATTTTGCTATTGACGTCACAGTTGAGTTGCCTTGCCTGCTTACTCACTCTGGTCCTCCAATAATTCTTTATCTCATTGTCCGTTCTTCCTGGCAAGTGCTCCGCAATTTTTGACCATCTACAATATAATCAAACTATAATATTAGGGATGACAAAAAACAGTCCGAACTCAACTATTAATGAATTTAAATAAAACAACTTTTAATTTTTTTTTTACTAAATATTTTCGATAATCAAAATAGTAAATCCGAAAGAGGAGTGCTAGGGGCAGCAACTTTTATGTTTTGTAATCATCAATTAGTTATTAATAATTTTTTTAATGGTGTGAGATTAGATCTAATAGTGAGAGATCACTCACTTTTTTTTTTTATGATTAAGTGCTGGCACAAAACACAAAAGTTACTTTCCTCTAGACTTTTCCAATCCAAAATAGGGAATTAATTAAAAGAAAATATTAATCATCTAACGGTATTAAGTTACAGAAATCTGAATGAGTGAGCAGCTGTACCTATTTCCCCAGCGTGAATGAAGATCAAGAATGGTGATTTGTTCGTGGAGTGTGATGTTTCCGCGGCGAACATCAGGACGAAGATAATTTAGCCATCTCAACCTGCAACTTTTCCCGGACCTCTTAAGTCCTGTTTAATTGCATCATCAGTGTAGAAACACAAAGAAAAGTGAAGAAATCAAAATAATTATTAGAGACATAGAGTATAGGTTTGTGCCTGCAGAGCGGGCGAGGGCGTTCCAGCGACCATCACCATGAGTGGCCACGTAATTGCTCAGAATCACGTCTTCTTCAACGCTCCATGGACCTTTTCTTATCATACCTTTATCATTCTCCACTTCTTCTTCTTCTATACTGCCTGATCCTAATTTCTTTACCTTATTCTTCTTATTAGCTTCCATTATTGTTATATTTCACTATTTTAGTGTGTACATGTATGATGTATGTATTAGTTTTCTTGTGGGGGTCTAGTCCGTGGAAAATTGCAAATCTATACATACATATTTATAGGCTCTAGTAGCTACTTAAGAAAGAATATATAACCAGCTCCCACTATTTTATTTTCGTATATTATTATTAAAGTTAATGTTATATGATCAATAAATATTATTATTTTTTGTTAGTATTTAGTCAACAATAATTTATTTACACTCATATTTATATGATTTTTTTTTACTAAAGATAAGTAGATTTGAATCCACAATTTTTTAGATGAGTATAAAAAAACTATATCATTTGAAGTATAATTTATTGGTCATATTTATATGAATTTTCTATAAAAAATATATAATTTACGTTTATATTTACTAAAATTTATATATATGAATCAATACAGTTTATAACTACACTGTACATATATTTTTTAGAATTTACATATATAAATTAATAAAATTTATTTATTAAAAATAATTTAATATATTTATATTAATCAAATAATAACAATAAATACTAAAAATTATATTAATGACTCTTACGAATTTCTCTTATTTTTATTATTTGGTGAATTCCAAGAAGAATAATGTAGTTGTGGTCACTATAGTCTATAAAATTTAAATAAAAAAAGGTTAAATGACTAATATTTTTATTTTTATTTTTATTTTATATTTGAATTAATATTAATTAATTCTTCATTTTTTTTTAACTAGAAGTGTTGACCTTTTAGTGTATAAAAAGTATTTAAAAAAGTGTAGCCAAAATTTAAGTTATATTTTTTAATTTACTAATTATTTGACAATATTTTTTAGTGATCATATTTTCTATTTTTTATTTGGTCAAATAAAAAATCTTAAAAGAATATGATATTAATGTTAGTTACATTTTTTAAGGATCGTAAAAGTTTTATAAACCAACGTAATCACTCATCATGATCATAAAATGCACCTTAGTAAAATCTTTAAATAAGTAGCAGCTACAATATAACAATAACGCTCGTAGGCAACATTATGTGTTACTCTCAGTCACGCAGGGGAAGAACAAGAAAATCAACTAATTAAGCAACTTTTATGAATATTTTTTACGGTACATTTTTTTTGTTTTTCATTTTTATTACGAAAAAAAAATAGTATACTAAAAAAAGTATATACAAAAGTGATATATTCATTTAAGTATACCCTCCTTTTTTGTAAAGAAAAGGATAAAAATAAAACTATTGACTGAATAATGGCTAAAAAGTTATTGATTATCTATCTATTTAATAATGAAAAATAACTTCTCTTCGTAAGCATTTTTATAATTATTCAATAAAAATAACTAATTTTTAGATTTTAATACATTATTGATTTTTCTAGGTCATTTATAACATTTGGACAAATATTTTTAGAATGTTATACCTTGTTTCAAAACTGATCATTTAGGGCCTAAAATAATATTATTGGATATTTTCTTTTATAAATATATAATATAATATAATATAAATATGTTCTTAATCAAATTTAAAAAAAATAAAAATAATTAAAAATGGATATGTTTCTCCATACACACTGCTAGGATTAGGATTAATTAGTTTAACAAAAATGCTTAAAAGAGCCAATTATCTGTGGTCTATGAACTAGTATTTAATGTTTCAAATGAACAAGTAATTGAAGTATATAGGTGTTCAAGGACATGGGGTTTTTATTAATACACTACAACAATTCTGACAGATAGCGGCGGAAATTTTGCGGCGCAAAACGGCAACTTGCGGCACATATAGCGGTGGTTATTGGTTGGGGCTGCAATCAAGACAATATTTAGCGACGATTTTTCTCAAACTGTCGCTATATTTTATTCAGGCTTGCATTTAGCGACTCTTTTCGAAAACTGCCGCTATATGTACCGTCGGGTGAGTTATTGTTTTACATTTTGCGGCGGTTTTGTTTAAACCGCCGCAAAATGCGTATTACCACAGCAATATTTTCTTTAGTAATAACATCTGGGTATAATCTAGTTAAGTAAACACTACTATCTTAAGCTACATATGTTTAAATCATTGTTACTTAAATTCGTAACACTTTTTTTACATTCGTTTTACGTAAAAAAAAATTCACAAGTTAAATAAACTATATATGTTAACTCATGTGAATAAATGTACCAATAAGATTTTCTTGTTTACTTTATTGGTATTTAAATTTGCATTCAAACATGGATGTAAAAGACGAAAATAAAATTATACTCGGAACTAATTAAAAATCAAACATTTTTTTAAAAATAATAATTAGAAATATTTTCTATAAAATATTAAAAATAATAATTAAAAATATTTTCTACAAATCATTAAAAATTCAAAATTTTAAAATTTTATCAAAATTATAATTTTTTTATTTTAATAATTTATTGAGCATTTATTAAAATAAAAAATTTAAATTTTTTTAATAACAATCTTAACTTGTATTCTTAGATATAAGAATTCATAATAACTAAATTTAAAATTAATTAATGTTTTATCAAAATTAAATACTAAATAGAACAAAAATATTTTTATATGAAAACCAATCAATCATCTGCATATTATCGTGGTTAATAGATTTAATAATGCTAATTGACCAACAAAATATAATGTTTTTGGCAAATATTTCACTAATTTTAAATATTAAAGACTAAATTCTAAATCTTAATAAATATTTTTAGAAAATATTTGATTTATAATAATTTATAAAAAATATTTATAATTATTATTTTTTTATTTATGATTGAATGTACTCTTTATTGAATTCATTATGAATATTATTAAATGTACTCTTTATTGTACTTTTTATATACACTTGGATCATGTATAAATAGATGTAAATTAATTCGATTTACTATGGTCCAAAATGAATTCGAAGCGAACACTAAATGAAATCAAAATACAAAATAGTAAAAGAAGTGTTCACTAGTTCCACTAAAATTGCAAAAGAAACAAAAATAATAAGTTCTTGGAATATTAAACTACCCGCCATTTGTGGTTGGGCAACCCCCAATTATGAACCCTTGTAGCATATCATAGTCACACAAGGTATTAAGATCAACCATAGTGCCATAAGGGATCATCAGCATTAGCTTCAGTGCCTTCAGAAGAATAAGAAAAGTACCTGTCTGGAAGCTGTACGTCTCTGATTTGCATAACACGTCTCTCCCACAAAGCATACTCGTGCAGGTTAAGATTTGCACATCCTCGGAGATCCAGTGTCCAAACGATGGCATCCGTCAAGGATGGCAAGCAAACCAACATTTCCACTTAGAGTGAATCGGAAATACTTCCTTTTGTCGACAATTTTCAACACCTTTAGAAGAGGACAGCTTTGGCCAATACTTTCAAGACAAGTCCTAGAAAGATCGCGACCAAAAACCTCAAGCTCCTCCGACAAGAGACATCCATTAGTAGCCTCTCTTAATTCAACAGCTGATAAACCTAACCTAAGTAACCAAGCATCTTTAATCTACCGATGCATTCTTTAAGCTTCATACGCCTTAAATTTCTTCTACTGTTAAATAGAAAACACCAAGAAACAAGAAACTTAGATTAAATAAAGGGAAGGGGTGAAAATAAATAATGCTACTCATATATAGACATCAATCATTTTCATAAAAAACAATTCTTTATTCATATAATATGTAAACCCTAGAATAATTACTAACAATTTCTAAAACGATTAACATGGAGCCTAAAAAAATACCTTTTAGCAAGTTCTTTAAAGACTTCTGACTCGGGATATGCAACAGTAATATCCTCCAATTGGCCAGAACTCCGTCTAACGGCTATACAAGCATAAGCGTTCATTACAACAATTCCGGCAGATAGCGGCAGAAATTTTGCGGCGGTTTTATAAAATCACCGCAAAACGGCAACCTGCGGCACATATAGCGGTGGTTATTGGTTGGGGCTGCAATCAGGACAACATTTAGCGGCGATTTTTCTCAAACCGTCGCTATATTTTATTCAAGCTTGCATTTAGCGACGTCTTTTCGAAAACCGCCGCTATATGTACCGTCATGTGAGTTATTGTTTTACATTTTGCGGCGGTTTTGTTTAAACCGCCGCAAAATGCGTATTACCACATGTTGCAATGTTTTCTTTAGTAAGAACCATCTGGATATAATCTAGTTAAGTAAACACTACTATCTTAAGCTACATATGTTTAAATCATTGTTACTTAAATTCGTAACGCTTTTTCTACATTCGTTTTACGTAAAAAAAATTTACAAGTTAAATAAGCTATATATGTTAACTCATGTGAACAAATTTATCAATAAGATTTTCTTGTTTACTTTATTGGCATTTAAATTTGCATTCAAACATGGATGTAAAAGACGAAAATAAAATCATACTCGGAACTAATTAAAAATCAAACATTTTTTAAAAATAATAATTAAAAATATTTTCTACAAGTCATTAAAAATTCAAAATTTTGTAATTTTATCAAAATTATAATTTTAAATTATAATTTTTTATTTTAATAATTTATTGAGCATTTATTAAAATAAAAAATTTAAATTTTTTTTAATAACAATCTTAACTTGTATTCTTAGATATAAGAATTCATAATAACTAAATTTAAAATTAATTAATGTTTTATCAAAATTAAATACTAAATAGAATAAAAATATTTTTATATAAAAATCAATCAATCATCTGCATATTATCGTGGTTAATAGATTCAATAATACTAATTGACCAACAAAATATAATATTTTTGACAAATATTTCACTAATTTTAAATATAAAAGACTAAATTCTAAATCTTAATAATATTTTTAGAAAATATTTGATTTTTAATAATTTATAAAAAATATTTATAATTATTATTTTTTATTTATGATTGAATATACTCTATTGAATTCATTATGCATATTATTAAATGTACTCTTTATTGTACTCTTTTATATATATATATATATATATATATATATATATATATATATATATATATATATATATATTCTTTATTAAAAAATACATTGCACTGTAGCACTAGTCTAAGAACATATCTCTACAAATTAATAAGAGGAGAAATAATGGATATAAGAAGTAAATTAAACTACAAATTTATAATTTGCATAGCACTAGTCTAAGAACATATCTCTACAAATTAATAAGAGGAGGAATAATGGATACAAGAAGTAAATTAAACTACAAAATTTATAATTTGCAATTGTTGTGCACAATTTTTATTATTTAATCATTATAATCTTATTTACAATTCTTTTAACTAACATAATTTTATTTTTGAAATTTCTGCTCTTAAAACTCGTGGATGAGTTATTATATGATCATCACTTTTCTATGCATACGCATACATATACGTAATTAGAAGTTGAATTTGGATGTTATATTAACAGGCTTGGTATACTAGCTACCTTATATTATCTTTTTTGGTGCTTAGAAAGCATAAGTAATTAAAGAGAAAATATTTGTGACATGAATTTTTAAAGATTAAATAATAAAATAATACATAACATGTATTTTTTGACAGATTAGATTGAGAGTGAGAAAATAAATGAGTGCGTTTAATTTAATTAAATTATAGCATTAGGTGACTAATATTTTTTAATTTTTGTCTTTCATTTAAATCAATATTAACTATAACTATTTTTTTACACTTTTTTTTATTAAAAGTATTGATCCTATAGCATATAGATTTTATATACATATTTTTCAAAGACTAATTAAACTATAGAGAAAATATTTTAGAGACTATACTCACCACAGTAATACCACGTTACATTTTTGAGGTACCAAATATTTATTAGTTTAGTCTTAAATTTATTTTAGAATAAATTTTTATTTTAAAGATAAATAAATTATCAACTAATTAAAAATATAAAAATGTTTTTACTTTTTCAAATGTGAAATATCTAATTTTTTTAAAATATTAATTTATCTTTACATATTTTAGAAGAAAAATATTTTATATACATTTTTTTTCTTTAATTTATCACAGTGACTCGTTTTAGATCTTGGTTCTCTGAGAAGCTAAGTGTCTATATTAATGTGATATCCAGCTATCTAATATTTGTGGCAATAAACCTCAAACACGTGCAAAACATTTGTGGCATCTACCCTTACATTCATTTGTTTTCCTTTTTCCTCGTCTTGCTATATAAAATTCCATTACCGAAATTCAGGTCCGGGAAAATGAAGTAAGACACTTATTTAGATAAAAATATTTAAAATATTTTTTTAATAATTAAATTTTAATATATATAATTAATTAAATTGTGTTATTTTTATTAAAATTAAATTATATAAATTAATTTGGCCAAAAAAACAATGAATGTAACTAAATATTAAATCTATTTAAGTTAATATTTTTATAAAAAATAAATATAATATTTTTATTATAAAAAATAACTAAAATACTCTTATTTTATATATATATTAATATTAATTTTAAAAATTTTAAATCATAATTTTTTTTCTCTCACCATCATTCATGGAATTGAGATTTAAAATTTTTAATATATATAAAATAATTATTTTAATATTTTTTATAATAAAAATATTATAATTATTTTTTATAAAAAATAATAATTTAGATCAATTTAAAATTTAATTTATTAATTTTTTAGCTAAATTAATTTGTCTAATCTAATTATAACAGAAATAATACGATTTAATTAATTATATATGTTAAATTTAATTATTAAAAAATATTTTAAAAAAATATTTTAAACGTCTTTATTTAAATAATTTTTAAATTGTGCATATAAAATTACATGGAAAGGTGTTAAGGAAACGAGTTTTGTTTCTCTCTCTTTTTAAGTAAAATCGTCATCATATCATGTATGAAAATATATAGTAATTGATTTTAACTAAAATATATACTAAAAATAAATTAAATTATATATATATTTATATACAAATATATTAGTAATTAATTTTAATTTTAATTTTAATGTATAAATAATATTTTTTTTAAAAGATATAGATGGTACGTTGTTATTGTCAGTTGTTAATTTAATACATTATATTGTTGACCGAGTCTTTCAAGCGACGACTCAAGTCAACATGAATGCGTTGAATCAGATATTTGTTTTTCAATCTTTTCCTCACCGTGGTATGAAAAAACACACTTCCATTAATTCTCTCTCACAAGAAGCAAAAAGCATATGGTCAAACGTTCTTTTGAATCAGAATAACCAACTAAAAACAAATTAAATTAGTCAATTGACAAAAAGAAAAATAAGGGAGAGTTAGACTTTAACCGATAAAACTACAAAAGAAATTAAAGAGTGGGATAAACAAAACACACATACATATATGCTGCCTATAAAGAATTTTCACATGTTAAGGAATCGGTCTAATAATACATCAAAATCTTTCTCAAGAGCAAGAAACATGAGTTGTAAGGCCGTGGAAAGTATGGCCCTTTGTTGCGTGTCACGAACCAAATGCATGCGAAATTGGAATTTAGGGTTTAGCCTATAATGTTTAGCGTGGCTAAATATTGATAAAAATAATAAATTTTATTAGTCAGATAATATTATTCGTATAAAAATAAGATATTAATTTAAAACATTAGTTAATATTAATAAAAATAAGATTTTTTAGTATGTTTTCTGCATTTATTTTACACACTGGATTGGGAATTAGAAGATCAATGGGATTTATATTTGAACATTTGTATGTATGTATGAATTTTATATTTACCGGCAAATAATATTGAACTGGATCATTAGAGAAAAGATTATTTTAGGACTGTGGATAATGGTCAAAATGTCTGAGTAAAATAGAACTATAAATTATATTATGAGCTTGGAGTTCTTTGAGAATAAATGCCAAGAAGAATAGTAGAGACCAAGCCATGGCATTCAACAAATACCAAACTCGTCAATGGTGGCCGGGTTAGTGGTCTAAAATATTCTATATTCTCGTCAAAAGTTAAGGCACTTTTTTCTGGATCAATATCATATCACCATTGAAAGCGAAAAATGATATTTGTATTGTTTCCATCACATATATTTATTTTATGATGGAAACTCACGTTTGTTTTATTATAAAGTTGATATTTAAAAATGGTTAAATAATTTGACAAGTTTGACTAAATTATCATCTAACCGTTCTCAACTATCAATTTCATATGAAGATCAGACAAGTGCATGTAAATTTTTATCCTATTTTATACTTTTTATATAAAAATAATACAATACGTTTTTAATCGACTTCAAGTAACAAATAAAAAGATCATCATCATATCTATATATATAATAGAAAACAGTTATTTTTTACTGATAATATTAGTAAAAAATTTCAACTGATGAACCTCTACTTTATGAATTCGATTGGGTCAAAAGTTAAAATCCATCAATTTCAAGAACAAGAATCCCCGGCGCTGGTTGTGGGTATTCAGAAATAAGTATCAATTAAGTTGAAAAGTTTTGATATGAATATTATATGTTCAGCGGATAGAACATGAACATTAAAGTTTTAATAAAAATAGAGATAAAAATGATTAAATCACACTGTCTCTGCGTGAATAACTGATTTTAAGGTGTAGTTCGTTTTTCTGATGTTTGGATAAAAAAAGGATGATACATTGATTTACTTCAAGAACGACGACAATGGATACCTACAAAAATACTCTAATGCTTAAATAAAAAAGAGTGTGAGTTTTTCAAAAAGAATATAAAATAAATCACATACCAGTAACTTAGTGAGTTACTTATATATATTGAGTTGTTTTTTATTTGAGGGAGTTATTCGTATCTCTTGCTTGTTTTTCTGAGTTTTTTTTTGCAAATCTTCCAGTAGTGACTGAACCTTAGTAATTCGTTTAGAGACATCTTCGAAAAGATTGTTGAGTTTGGTAGTTTCCAATCCCAGTCCGAAGTTGTTAATTTGTTTTAGGCCGATTTGTTAGTAACAGATCAATATCATTTTTTGGATTATAAATTTATGATCCAAGGAAAAGTAGTTGATGACCCTGCTTCGGCGATGACCATTTCAAAAATATATAATGCAAAAGTGAATCCGTGCAAAGAATTGAAAATTGCGTGTATGTAGTATTTTATTGGGTAAAGAAAAGTTTAGACATTTTATTTTTTAACTAATTAATTCTAGTTAATTATATTTTTAGTTAATTCTCTAATAGAATTGATTTGTAAAACGTATACCTATAAAATTACTTAATTTTATTTTGTATAATAAATTAATGATTATTTTATTTTTTCAACTACCAATTTCGTACAAAAACTAATCTTCTACGTGAGTTTTTACAATATTGTTAATACAACGAAAATACTATACACAATTTTCAATTCTTTGAACATAATTCACTTTTGCATTATTTTTGTCATTATCATAGCTTAACGTTGTTGAATAATGTTTTTTCTTCCCTTCAAAAAATACATCACTAATTACTTGCACAAAGTTGGCGAATAATTTTTTCCTAATCCCAAATAACATAACATTATATCTAAAAGTAAATCACTATACATATATTCCTATATTTTTCCCCTGGTCTCTTATGTTTTTCTACACCATGCTTGTTTTTAATTTGATACTCTTCCTCCCTTTTGTTATAGTCATTAGTCTTACCTCACATTATCATGCTATCCTTTTGGTCGCAAATTGTTCTTGTATTCCCTTTGATTCTTTTGGAGCAATTGCACTTATTGTATACTAAAATCAGTGATTAATATAAAATATATATTTTATATTAAAAATAAATTAAATTATACATATATTTATATATAAATATATGATGACTAATTTCGATAATTAATTTTAATATAATATTTTTATTATTCATTAGTACATGCATCTTTTGTATTCTGATAAAATCGAATTAATTTATATGGGTTTCACATTTTACAGAATTATGTAAGTAACGAATATAATAACGATTAAAGATTCATTTAATTTATATATTATTGGAAAAAATTAATTAAAAAATATTAGTGTTTTGAGACGAATTAATATTAAATTTATTGTTTAAATAAAAAAATTAGACTCCCATTAAGTTGTGATTGAAAAATTCAGATATCAGAAATTTATTGAGAAGTTAACATATATAGTAACAGATGGTAACAAGAGATATTTTTAAAACAGTGTAACTAAGTATTCTTTAAATATTGTCATTTATTTAATTTTTAGAGAAAAAAATAAAAAACAAGTAACTTTCTTAATTTTTTAAATAACTGATATCTGAAAGTGGATATTCAAATTAATTAAATAATAATAAATTTTTAAAAAATTTATCAAAGACTGAATTTTAAAGGATAAGTAGCATTTTTGTTTTTCAAATTTGGGTCTTCATGTTTATTCTTTAGAGAGTTTATTTCTTTGTTTAGTGATGATTTGCCACATTTTCATGTCGTAGTTTTCTTTTATTTTGGCCATTTTTCCAAACAAATAAAGATATGAGAAAATAAAAAAGAAAAACTTCTAAATTATATATGAAAATAAAACAGAGAGAATATGTAATTGTGGTGATGATCAGAGTGAAAAGTGAAAACAGAAAGAATTGCACATAGATATTGTAGTGGCCGGCCGGCACTGGAATAATAATAACAAAAACACTGTTTATTGTTGTTAAACTTTAATTTTAAATTAAAAGTTGGGTTTGTTTTAGAACAAAAGGAACCATTATTTTAGGATATTCGAAATAAGTGGACCTACGAATACGTTTTGGTGTCTATTTGTGGTTAAATGTACTTCCCATCATACGAACATATGATTACTGTAAGATGATTTGTATATTCATGATTATATTCTTAATATCCATTGTTTGTGCTTGACAAAAGAGATTGATCACATATATATCACTGATTTGAATGTTCGATGCATGACACACACACACCAATTAATAAACGCCAGCCATGTGTAACGTAATAACACCCTTTAATTTGCAAAGTATGTTCATGGATATAGATATATATGAAGCTTGAGCGCTGACATTTTAAGTTCCCAGTTGTGAGAAACAGAGATGGTAGGACCTTTGTTTACCAAAATGCGAAAAGTGTACGTTGTACATGAAGGCAACTTTATAAGTGGAACCAGTAATTGTATGAAAGGAATTTGCATTGACGTTTGCAAACTAAATTCGCTTCATGTTCGTGCGTCTATGTAGATTTTAGATGAGCTATGACTTGTAGGTCTTTCCGGTCTTAATCTTAGAATTGGATGTATAATTCTTCAAGCGGCGGTTTTGTAAGGAAGCCAATAGAAACCAATATTAATGTTAGGACCATTGTTGTCAAACTCTCGAGTTAACTCGTAAACTCGTACGAGTTTAGATATAGAATCGAATTGACTCGGCTATAGACTCAGTCAAACTTGGACAAACTCATGAGTTTAGGACCGAGTTAGCGAGTTTGTGTTTTTCTTCATTTTTGTTCAAAAAAACGTCATTTTGAAACCAAAAAAACACTTTTTTTTATTAGGGTTACGATAACACTCCCAAAGAATGAAAGAAAACTCACTCACAACTCACTCATCTGCGTTGTTTCTCTTAAGTCTCACTTTTTTCATGTTCTGCCGCAGTCGCCGTTCCCCGTCGAGTTGCTGCTGTTCGCTTGCGTCTGCTACCTCTGCTCCGATTTGCGCCATTTTCTTTGTGAATTTTGCCTATGTTGCCCTCTGCTTTATATTTTTCACATCTCCACTATCCGCAACTCCATCGTGCTATCACCGTTCATGAGTTTGACTACTTCTCCTACAATCCTATCTCTGCTCTGATTTGTGCCGTCGTAAAATCCATGACTCTTTGTCGCCATCGTTTCATGCTGCTGTTGCAGCCTTGTCTTCGATATGCTGTTGCTGGGACTTTGCCCCTTCTTTTCTTCTGTATTCTCTATTTTGTGTATGCTTTTTGCCCTTTCTTTTAGCCTTTGCTTCTTGATTTAGTTTTTTTTTTTTAATTTTATTGCTTCTAGTTTTAGTCTATTGCTTATCATTTATGTTAAATGGCCAGATAGTTCATCCATTCATGGCTGATTAGTAATTAATTATTTTGATTAGAGTTAATTTGATTATTTGATATTGTTCAATGTTCAATTAAAGATTTAGTATTACAGATTTAGAATTTTTAATTTTGTGTGTTCTATGTTGTATTTATATAAGAATAGTTATAGAGGATTTGAATGTGTATTTTAAAGTATTTGTTATAATGTATGCTATTATTTTAATTTATTATGTGCTTTTAGATTGATATTATTAATTTTAAGGGTTAGAATTGAATATATATATATATATATATATATATATATATATATATATATATATATATATAACTTCATAACAGGTGAACTCGTACGAGTCTACAAGTTAACTCGCGAGTCGAGTCTAGGTCAGCTCCACAAGTTTACTTAGACTCGCGAGTTTGACAACCTTAGTTAGGACCAATATTTTTAGGAGAAAAATTTGAGAAAATAGTTAATAGTGGTTTAAGTATAAGATAAAAATAAGAAAAAGAAATGTTGGTCAAATATATATATATATATATATATATATATATATATATTTTAAAACTTATAATCTTAACAAAATATGTTAATTATATTTTGAATAAATTCTTTTTTTTTTTGGTGTCGAGGATCAGAGTATATTTACTATCGAATACAATAACTAATTTTTTGTTGGATTATATTTTTTTGTATTCCATATGAAGATTGAATTCTTAATATTTAGTCAAAAAAATTATGAGTCCTTTTCATTCAACCACATCTTTCGAGTGAGAATAAATCAAATTTAATTTTATTAAACTAAGTCATAGTTTGATGCTATACTTAATAATAATATTTCCATGTATTATAAGGGTAAGGGATCATATTCCTTTGGACGTTGAATTGATGCTCTTTAGCCAATTTACTTCCTTTCATTGGTTTATACCGAAAGAAATGTAGAGGCAAATCACATAAAGAAATGAATTGAAGTAGAAAATTATATACATCCTCTAAAATAAAAAATGTTACGTGAGTGTCATAAATTTATATAAATTGAAGTAATTTATTTGGATTTATCTTTAGTTAATGTAAATCGAAATAATATAATTTGATACTATGACAGCCCTTCATAGTGCCATATATCGGGATTCGATAGTGCCACTCTATCACGACAAAGTAGATTAATGTCGTAAAAGTTTTCCATAGTGTTATATATCGGAGCTCCAAAATCTCGAAATGAACTACCTGAACCACATCCGATATGCTATATGGAATCTACATGAACTGGTAAAAAATAAAGAGTATTACAAGTCAATTTATATCCAATAAGTAGTTTAAAGAAACACCAACAATGAATATTTGAAAGCTAAAACACTCATGTCCTTTGGTCGGAGTAAATCTATCTTGAGCCCCAATACCCAACTCTAGGCCCCTTCTCACTCGATGTGGCTTGATAACCGGACCACCTGACCCAAAACTTGTTATTAACAATGGCAATAATCTGTAATATATATTATTAAACATGACAACTATAAACTGTGAGTACTTTGTCACCAACAGCCAATGAAAGGCCTCAAAACCATTGGGCCTGAAACTCGAGAAGCGCCAAAGGATCCATGACTGGAGGAGCTACAGCGGACTGGCCAACTTAACCACATTCTTGTTAGCTACACGACACTAGCACCGATATAACCACGACAGAGCGGCGGATCCCCAGCTGTATCCACCCATGTCCTCTAATCTCACTACGTACGATAGCCACTGGATATGCATGCGTGTATCAAACTTGTCATCGAAAAGCTGGGTAGATAATAGCATCATAGTGTACGCCCTCGCGTACCTCCTAACTATCTCCTCGTCTGTGTCGTGAGCGAGGTGACTGAATGTCTCCTACATCCAAGTGCACTTCACATTGAACTTGTCAATGTAGTCCGCTGGAGGCAACACACCCAACAATTCTTGGAACCAATCACATGCAAGTCGCCCGCCATCAATGAACCGCTCGAAGTCCGTTAGGCATCTACTGACGTACTATCCATCGATGGAGAGGCCAAAATAGCACGCAACATCCTAAAGCGTAATCATGCACTCCTCAAATGGCATGTGGAAGGTATGAGTCTCGGGCCACCACCGCTCAATAAATGCACTGACCAGCGGCTCATCCAACCTAAACCAGCGATCATTGAGCCTCGTAAGATGGGCTAAGCCGAACATCTGCAGGTACGGTATGATCCTGTCGTCTAGGGGCATACCATGTTGCGTCTTCATACTAGTATACATTGATGTGACTGCACAACAATAAAAAAATTTTTTAGAACAATCACAATTAACAAACCAAAATTCACCAAAAGATCATCACAGAATACAGGCCGTTCTCAACAAAATCATATCCAACTTTAATTTCTAATACCCTAAAATGGATAATTCTACTAAAAATAAACTTTAATGTAAATTATGTTGCATCACTGGACATAGATAACCTAACGATAAATAATTTAATTAACTTGCATTAAACCAAATTAAATTAAATTCTAACAGCACGTAATTAATCTAATATTCAATACGTAAACTATAAAAACAAACTAAACTAAATTATATTAATTTAAACACTAACATTTAAGTATTAAATTACATTAATTTTAAATAAATTAAATAAATTAAATTCGCCAAAAAAATTTCTAAACCCAAACTAAATTAATTTTAACTAATAAAATAAAAATAAATTAAATTACTGCCCGTTAACCTAATGTTTAGGAATTAAATTAAATTAAAAAAAATTAAACTAATTTAAATTCTTGCCGAAATTTTGCTATCCATTTAATTTAATATTCAAAACTTACATTAGTAAACCCTAAACTCCCAAAAAATTTCTAATCTAGTTAATCACTACTCTAACTAAGCATCGTTTAAAACTTTTTCACCTTACATTTGTACTTTTAAAATTCTAACAACCACCAAATCACTACTCAAACTACCATTTATAGTTTAAAAATCTCAACAGCGCACATAATAAAATTCTAAACGACTTAATATCACAAACTACTATTTATTTTTTAAAGATATTCAATTTTAGAAACTAACCTCTTCATGGATAGAACCAGCAATATAGGCGTTGCCGTCTAACCGATAGATACGATTCGGATCGTCTTCCATTTTCACAGTCTGAATTTCAGGGTGTTTTCGGGTGAAAACTTTCTCTGGAATAAGGTGAAATGTAATTAAAAGCATGTGAATTCGAACTCTTTATATAGGAATACACACAATAAATCAAAGCACCCTACTTTGATTTACCAATACTGTCGTTTAAGTAAATCGAAATGACCTATTTCGATTTGCTAAAGTCCAATTCGAATCCACTCAATTCAGATTACTATGGGTAAAAACCATGGATATAATTCGACGTCCACATATTCGATTTATCATGGGTGGACTTCAAACCCTATTAAATCGAAACAAGCTCATTTGATTTACTTAAATCCCTAGTAGTTCGAATCCTGTTGACTCAATTTACCACTGGAATGGATAAATCGAATTTGCTCAATTTGATTTACATGAATTTGTGTATGAGGGCATGCATGTAACCTTTTTTATTTTAGGGGATCCATGTAAATTTGATTTTCATTTCATTTCTTTAGGTTATTTGCCCGAAATGTAGTATTAAATTAATTACCTTAAAAAGTGAACACTTACACTACAAGAAAAATGCAGAGTACCATCGGATTTAGTATCAGTCATATTTACTGTGGAAACATTATTTTCGATAGTAACATCGATGGTAATATTTGGTGGGAAAAAAATAAATTTCGGTGCGCCTCACTACCGTCGGTACCGGGGGCTAGATCCGACGGTAATGTTGTTTAGCGAAATGTTGCGCTTTGGGCACGTGAAGGATGTTACAGTCGAATTAATCTGACGGTAAATCCAACAGTAAATTTGGGGATAAATTCAAATGCGAAGTCCATTCCCCTCACTTTACAAAGGTGCTCTCTCTCTCTCTCTCTCTCTCTCTCTCCCTCATCTGCTCACACCTCCGACAGCAGTAGTCAATGTGGCCATCGCCGGAGCTTGCCGCCAATGTCACCAGCGAAGAGGAAGCACCCGCTATCACCATCGCTACACGTGCTTGACGAATCTACTGCTGCTGTTCCCGTCTCATCTTCTGTCGCAGTTGAGGTTCACGTTGCCGTCGTCGCTGCCTCTGTCACGACGATATTAAAGAGAGCCTGCAACCACTATCATCAGATTAGTTTGTTGGTATGATTATTATAGTTTTTCATATTATTTTGTGAGCTTAACATTTTGTTAGGGTTAGTGGCTGTTAAATCAGTGGTTAAATTTGCTTAATGAAGTATGTTATTAGGAGTTGTTGTGCTAATTTAATGTAAGTAAACAATAAAATAGTCATGCCTCTTGTAAGTTTGGTTGAATTAAGAATTAAGTTTTAATTCATTAGAATAGTGAATTTTATGTATTTTTTAAATTAGTTTTTGAATTAGTTTCGGCTTGTGAATTTAATAAGTAATCTTTTTTGTTAGGACGGTGCCATTGCCTCTGAGCTCAATTGGAGTTTTCTTCTTTTGTTGTCTGTGTAGTAATATTTCACGTTAGTTTTCTATATCTGAATATAATGAATTGTTTAAATTTTATGTTAGACTTACTTTTCCTAGAATAGAGTTTTAAGACAGAAGTGGGAGAAGGTCGCATAGTGGAACCTTCTAGAAACCCTTGTTTGCTAGAAAATTGTGGAGTTATAAGGAGTTGCACACTAGAACGGTTAGGATTTGATGTTTTACTGAATGCCTGTATGTCAGTGATTTATGCCTGCAGATGTTTCCTATGTAAATACTGTTGTCTTTATTTAACGAATGTTGCTAAATTAACGAGAAGGTCTATGAATTATCGTTTAAATTGTTTGCTATGTCTTTGGTATGTCAGAAACTGATAATTGTATTCGGCGAGAGATTCTAATTATAGGGGATACTCTGCTAAATTTTCTAAACACTTAAATATTTTTGTTGTTCATTGAATTCTAGGGTGTGTGTTTCGATATGATTCCGAGTTATCGTCTATAGATGTATGTGAGGGATAACGACAGCCGGGGGGTTTAAAACCAGAATTTTTTGAGGGGGTTGACGCGTTTGTCACGCATGTTTTCAACATGGAACCGTTTATGTCTAAAGGGATTTTAGGTGTCTGTGTCAAAAGTGTCGACTGACTAAGTGGTTAGGATCGGCGGACACAACGCTTCACCTCTACCGTAACGGGTTTAAGGATGGGTATTGAATGTGGACGGAGTATGGAAAAGTGAACGAGCATGGAATTAACTGATTTGGGATATGGCCGAGAGCATAATTGGACTAAACAAAGTATATTTTGGGAGTTGCCTTATTGGAAAGACAACTTGGTGCGACATTGTCTTGATGTGATGCACATTGAGAAAAATGTGTTTGATAATATCATGCACACAGTAATGGACGATGAGCGAACAAAGGACAACGATAAGGATAGGTTAGACTTGAAAGAAATTTGCAGGCGACCAGATCTGAACTTAAGGAGACCTGATAACAGGTGGTGGGCTAAACCAAAGGCGGTGTCCTCTCTAATAAAGGAGCAGAGACAAAATATTTGTAAGTAGATTAGAGGGTTAAGGTTTCCTGATGGTTACACCTCCAACTTGGGCAGGTTTGTAAACGTGTCATAGGGTAGGCTTGCTGGGTTAAAAAGTCAGAAGAAAATCGATGCTGCACATCTGCATGTGTTGCTTAACTGTGACAAAATTTTACCATACCTCATGTGATTTTTTTAAGTCTTGACAAATACTGCAATTAGTAAGATACTAACTTCTTAATCTAATTAAAACTTTTTTATCCTCTGATGAATCATATAGGTTATTCCAAGAGGCAGATCCTAATACGTCAGGGTGTAGCTAACTAACACAACAGATTTAGAACTAGTTGCACTTATTTGAGATCCAATGAATAAGGGCACTAGCTACCCGATGTACACTATTAATGAATATCGGTTCCATACCTTACAGTGGTCGATCAGAAAGAAAACAGATAACACCGAAATTTGGGTTCGTGAGGATTCAGGCGGGGGTCACTCTGATTACTTTGGTGTCTTGCACAACATAGTTGAGTTAGAGTATTTCTGTCGCACTACGTACAAGGTATGCATATTTAAATGTGAATGGTATGAACACAGTTCGCGACAAGGAATCCGAAAGCACAAGGATTACGATATTACTGAAGTTAATGTAACTAGAAAATATAGGCACTACAATCATTTTATTCCACCTCAAAATGCACGACAGGTAACTATTTGCCTTATCTGGGTTCATGCAAGTCTTGTTGGGTGGTTGTGATTAAGACTAAACCAAGAGGTCGTATCGAGTCTGATGATAGGACAGAGGGTCAACAACCTTACCAGATTGACTACCCTACTTTTATGAGAACGGTGGTTGATACCAGTGAGCCCATCACCCTTAGGTCTACGATTATGGATGATGACATCATTGACCTTGGACTAGATGCCGACACACTTACACCACACGATGGCGATCTTCAAGAAGAAGATAGGGACGATGGCAACAAAGAAGGGAAAGATGAATTCGATGATAATCAGGTAACTACATCGAAAGAGGTGGATGATGAACCAAAGGAATAAGATGATGAATCTGATTAAGGTTAATATAAATATTGTTCTGTAATATGTATTTCTTTAAAAACCTAATTGTATTTGTAATATATATTTCAGTGACTGTAAACATAGTTCTGTGATTTTAAAATAGTTACCATTGTTTCAAATACTTCAGTTACCATCACTTGGTATTTGTAATTTATATTTCTTGTACTTCACATCAGGTTTGAAGCACTATTTTAATTTTTAATTAATAGGGATATACTAAAGATTGACGGGAAAATAAATGAGGTAGCGCTAATGTTACCGTTAGAAATTTTCGACGATAAAGTCCAACACGATCTGTTTTCACGATTGCTATATTCCGTTGCTCAATCTGATGGTAATTACTGTTGGACAAAAAAATCTAATGGTAAATATTTACCGATGAAGTTTATGCCGGCTAATTATTTCTGATGGTAGATCCGACGATATTTAAATTACCGTCGAATTTTATTAGTTTTTCTGACGATAAACCTGACAGTACTCAGCATTTTTCTTGTAATGTTAATTTGGTCTTTGTCTATTCATATAAAAACAATACGACTCTTATAAAAAGAGACAATACAACTCTTGATATTATTTTAAAACAATTGATGAACGGATAATTTATACGCTTTTTGGCATTATTTTTAAGTAGTTTTCAGCATGTTTTAATTACTTTTTAGTATATTTCTATTAGTTTTTATTCAAAATTCATATTTCTGGACTTTACTATGAGTTTGTGTATTTTTCTGTAATTTCAGGTATTTTCTGGCTGAAATTGAGGGACCTGAGCAAAAATCTGATTCAGAGGCTGAAAAAGGACTGCAGATGCTGTTGGATTCTGACCTCTCTGCACTCAAAATGGATTTTCTGGAGCTAAAGAAGACCAATTGGCATGCTCTCAATTGCGTTGGAAAGTAGACATCCAGGGCTTTCCAGCAATATATAATAGTTCATACTTTGCCCAAGTTTTGACGATGCAAATTGGCATTTAACGCCAAGTCTTTATCCTATTCTGGCGTTAAACGCCAGAAACAGGTTGCAAACCAGAGTTAAATGCCAGAAATAGGCTACAACCTGGCGTTTAACTCCAAGAGAAGCCTCTACATGTGTAAAGCTCAATGCTCAGCCCAAGCACACACCAAGTGGGCCCCGGAAGTGGATTTATACACTATCTGCACTTAGTTACTTATTTTCTGTAACTCTAGCTACTAGTTGAGTATAAAAACAACTTTTAGAGACTTACTATGTACCTCATGACATTTTACATCAGAACTTGTATTTTCTACGGCATGAGTCTCTAAACCCCATGGTTGGGGGTGAGGAGCTCTGCTGTGTCTCGATGGATTAATGAAATTACTACTGTTTTCCATTCAATCATGCTTGTTTCTATTCTAAGATATTCACTCGCACTTCAACCTGATGAATGTGATGATCCAAGACACTCATCATCATTCTCACCTATGAACGCGTGCCTGACAACCACTTCTATTCTATCTGCAATAGCTTGAGTGTGTAACTCTTAGCCTCAATTCCGAAAGATCGGAGTCTTCGTGGTATAAGCTAGAATCAATTGGCAGCATTCTTGAGATCCAGAAAGTCTAAACCTTGTCTGTGGTATTCCGAGTAGGATCTGGGATGGGATGATTATGACGAGCTTCAAACTCGCGAGTGTTGGGCGTAGTGACAGACGCAAAAGGATCAATGGATCTTATTCCAACATGAGTGAGAACCGACAGATGATTAGCCGTGCAGTGACAGCGCATTTGGACCATTTTCACTAAGAGGACGGATGGTAGCCATTGACAACGGTGATCCCCCAACATACAGCTTTCCATGGAAGGAGCCTTGCGTGCGTGAAGAAGAAGACAGTAGGAAAACAGAGATTCAGAAGACAGAACATCTCCAAAATCTCAACCTGTTCTCCATTACTGCATAACAAGTATTTAATTCATGTTCTTTTACTTTTTGTAATTAAAACTAAGAATCATTACTGATATCCTGACTAAGAATTACAAGATAACCATAGCTTGCTTCAAGCCGACAATTTCCGTGGGATCGACCCTTACTCACGTAAGGTATTACTTGGACGACCCAGTGCACTTGCTGGTTAGTTGTGCGGAATTGCAAAAGTGTGATTGCGATTTCGTGCACCGAGTTTTTGGCGCCGTTGCCGGGGATTGTTCGAGTTTGGACAACTGAAAGGTTTATTTTGTTGCTTAGATTAGGAATAAATTATTTTTGTTAGTTTAGAGTCACTAGAATTGCATCTGCTATTTTCCTTTCAAAAATACTATTTTTCTTTATTAATTTTTAATTTTTCTTTGAGTCTTCTGTTTGAGTTTAGATTCATATTTTAAGTTTGGTGTCAATTGCATGTTTTTATTTTCCTTTAAATTTTCGAAATTTGTGTTTATTGTTCTTTCTTGATCTTCAAGTTGTTCTTGCTATTTTTCTTGTTTGATCTTTAGTTTTTCTTGTTCTGTATCTTTTCTTGTTTTTCTTGTGCGTTTTCAAATTATCAGTATTCAAAAAATTTTATATACATTAAATACCATTTTTTTAAAAAAATACGTTAAATTTATAGCTCAGTTGACTAGAGCGTTGTGCTTATGTTCTTGGTAATTGGGTATCTTCCTTTTAAAACTTTTTCAAAAATAATTTTTCTTTGATTAAATCTTGTGTCAAACTTTTAAGTTTGGTGTTCTCTTGTTATTTTTCTTTAATTTTCGAAAATTTATTTTTAGTTTTCTAAAAGTTTTAAGTTTGGTGTTCTTTTTATGTTCTTGAGTCTTTGAATTTTATTCTTGTTGTTCTTGTGAGTCTTCAAGGTGTTCTTGAGTCTTCTTTATATTTTGATCTTAAAATTTTTAAGTTTGGTGTTCCTTGGTGTTTTCCCTTCAAAATTTTCGAAAAACAAGGAGCATTAGATCTAAAAATTTTAAGTCTTGTGTCTTTTGTGTGTTCTTCTCTTTCTTCATAAAAAAAATATCCTTTCCTTTAATTGCTCATAATTTTCAAATTTATTAGGTTGATTTGGTCAAAATTTTTAAAATCATATCTTTTTCAAAATCTTATCTTATCTTTTCCAATCTCGAATTTTAAAATCATACCTTTTTCAAATCTTTTTAATTAATTATTTATTTTAATTTTCAATTTCCTTTTTATCTTTTTTTCTAATTTTCAAAATTATATTTAATTTTTTTATTTTATTTTATTTTATTTTCCTTTTAATTTTCGGTATTCAAAAATAAATAAATAAATAAATTTTTTTATTACAATCCACATCATCTCCCTTTCTCCATCATGGATCTAAGTGGAAATGAACAGTCCAAAAAGACTCTGGGGTCGTATGGTAATCCCACTACTACTGCATATGGGAGTAGTATCTGTATACCTCCCATCAAAGTAGGCAGTTTTGAGCTAAATCCTCAGCTCATTGTCATGGTGCAGCAAAACTGCCAGTATTCTGGTCTTTCACAGGAAGAACCTACTGAGTTTCTGGCACAGTTCTTGCAAATTGCTGACACAGTACGTAACAAGGAAGTAGATCAGGATGTCTACAGATTATTACTGTTTCCATTTACTGTAAAAGATCAAGCTAAGAGGTTGTTAAATAACCAACCTATAGCAAGCATAAGAACATGGAAGCAGTTATCAGACAAATTCCTGAATCAATATTTCCCTCCAAAAAGGATGACACAGCTAAGGCTGGACATCCAAGGCTTTAAACAAGAGGATGATGAATCCCTTTATAACGCCTGGGAGAGGTACAGAGGGATGCTAAGGAAATGCCCCTCTGAAATATTTTCAGAGTGGGTGCAACTAGACATCTTCTACTATGGGCTTACAGAAAAAGCTCAGATATCTCTAGACCACTCAGCTGGTGGATCTATACACATGAGAAAGACTATTAAAGAGGCTCAAGAGCTTATTGATGTAGTTGCTAGAAATCATCATCTATACATAAGTAATGAGTCCTCCATGAAAGAAGAAGCTAAGGTAGTATTAACTGACTTTAGTCCTCAGGAGCAAGTTGCTGAACTCAATCAGCAACTATCTTCTATAACAAGGCAGTTGGCAGAATTTACGGAGATGTTACAAGAATCCAAAATTGCTAACAAGGATATGGAATCCCAATTGAATCAGACAAAACAGCAGTTATCAAAACAGATAACAGAGGAGTGTCAAGCTGTTCAATTAAGGAGTGGAAAAACATTAAATACATCAACTCAAAGCAGCAGAAAGCCAAGGAAAGAACAACTGACAGAGGATGAGCAGAATGCTACCCAAAATCCCTCTGAGGACAGTAAGAGCCCAGAGAGGAATGATTCTGGCGTTCAAACACCAGAAAAGGGTGAAAAGTTGGCGTCAAACGCCAATTCCATGTTCAATTTTGGCGTTCAAATGCCAGTAAGAGATCAGACACCTGCAAGTGCTGATAATAACTCCCTCAAGAAGGCTTATCAGCCTGCTTCTGTAGGAAATAAACCTGCAGCAACCAAGGTTGAAGAATATAAAGCCAAAATACCTTATCCTCAGAAACTCTGCCAAGCGAAACAGGATAAACAATTTGCCCGCTTTGCAGACTATATCAGGACCCTTGAAATAAAGATTCTGTTTGCAGAAGTACTTGAGCAAATACCCTCTTATGCTAAGTTCATGAAAGAAATCTTAAGCCATAAGAAGGATTAGAGAGAAACTGAAAAAGTTTTTCTCACTGAGGAATGCAGTGCAGTCATTCTGAAAAGCTTACCAGAGAAGCTTAAGGATCCCGGAAGCTTTATGATACCATGCACATTAGAGAGAATTTGTACCAAGACAGCTCTATGTGATCTTGGTGCAAGTATCAACGTAATTCCTGCATCCACTATCAGAAAGCTTGGTTTGAATGAAGAGATCAAACCAACCCAGATTTGTCTTCAACTTGCTGATGGCTCCATAAAATACCCATCAGGTATAATTGAAGACATGATTGTCAAGGTTGGGCCATTTGCCTTTCCCACTGACTTTGTAGTGCTGGAAATAGAGGAGCACAAGAGTGCAACTTTCATTCTAGGAAGACCTTTCCTAGCAACTGGACGAACTCTCATTGATGTTCAAAAAGGGAAAGTGACCCTGAGAGTCAATGAGGATGAGTTTAAGTTGAATACTATCAAAGCTATGCAGCATCCAGACACACCGAAGGACTGCATGAGAGTTGATATTATTGACTCTTTGGTAGAGGAAGTCAATATGACTGAGAGTCTCGAATTAGAGCTAGAGGACATCTTTAAAGATGTTCAGCTTGATCTAGAGGAATCAGAGGAAACAGAAGAACCTCTGAAAATGCCTCAGGAGGAGGAAAAGCCTCCCAAGCCCGAGCTCAAACCACTACCACCATCCCTAAAATATGCATTTCTGGGAGAAGACAACACTTTTCCTGTGATCATAAGCTCTACCTTGAAGCCACAAGAAGAGGAAGCACTGATTCAAGTGCTAAGGACACACAAGACAGCTCTTGGGTGGTCCATAAGTGATCTTAAAGGCATTAGCCCAGCCAGATGTATGCACAAAATCCTCTTGGAGGATAATGCTAAGCCAGTGGTTCAACCACAAAGGCGGCTGAATCCAGCCATGAAGGAAGTGGTACAGAAAGAGGTCACTAAACTACTAGAGGCTGAGATTATTTATCCTATTTCTGATAGCCCCTGGGTGAGCCCTGTCCAAGTCATCCCTAAGAAGGGAGGCATGACAATAGTTCATAATGAAAAGAATGAACTAGTTCCTACAAGAACAGTTATAGGGTGGCGCATGTGTATTGACTACAGAAGACTCAATACAGCTACCAGAAAGGATCATTTTCCTTTACCATTCATAGACCAGATGCTAGAAAGACTAGCAGGTCATGATTATTACTGCTTTTTGGATGGCTATTTAGGCTACAACCAAATTGTAGTAGATCCCCAGGATCAAGAAAAAACAGCATTCACATGTCCATCTGGAGTATTTGCCTACAGAAGGATGCCATTTGGGCTGTGTAATGCACCTGCAACCTTTCAGAGATGCATGCTCTCTATTTTCTCTGATATGGTGAAAAAATTTCTGGAAGTTTTCATGGATGACTTCTCGGTATATGGAGACTCATTCAGCTCCTGTCTTGGTCACCTGACACTTGTTCTGAAAAGGTGCCAAGAGACTAACCTGGTTTTAAACTGGGAAAAATGTCACTTTATGGTGACTGAAGGGATAGTCCTTGGGCACAAGATTTTGGACAAAGGAATAGAGGTGGATCAAGCTAAGGTAGAGGTAATTGAAAAATTACCACCACCTGCCAATGTTAAGGCAATCAGAAGCTTTCTGGGGCATGCAGGATTCTATAGGAAGTTTATAAAGGATTTTTCAAAAATCGCAAAACCTCTAAGTAATCTACTAGCTGCTGACATGCCATTTATATTTGACACAGAGTGCCTACAGGCGTTTGAGACTCTGAAAGCTAAGCTGGTCACAGCACTAGTCATTTCTACACCAAACTGGACATTACCATTCGAACTGATGTGTGATGCCAGTGACCATGCCATTGGTGCAATATTGGGACAAAGGCATGATAAACTTCTATATGTCATCTACTATGCCAGCCGTGTTCTAAATGATGCACAGAAGAATTACACAACTACAGAAAAGGAATTGCTTGCAGTGGTTTATGCCATTGACAAGTTCAGATCCTATTTAGTAGGATCAAAGGTGATTGTGTACACTGACCATGCTGCTCTTAAATATCTACTCACAAAGCAGGAATCAAAACCCAGGCTCATAAGGTGGGTGTTGCTCCTGCAAGAGTTTGATATAAAGATAAGAGACAGAAAAGGGACAGAAAACCAAGTAGCAGATCACCTGTCTCGGATAGAACCAGTAGAAGGGGCGTTCCTCCCCCCCCCCCTTACTGAGATCTCCAAAACCTTTCCGGATGAGCAACTCTTTGCCATTCAGGAGGTACCATGGTTTGCTGACATTGCAAACTATAAGGCTGCAAGATTCATACCCAAGGAGTACAGCAAGCAACAAAAGAAAAAATTAATTACTGATGCAAAGTACTACCTGTGGGATGAACCATATCTCTTTAAGAGATGTGCAGACGACATAATCTGTAGGTGTGTGCCTAGAGAAGAAACACAGAAGATCCTATGGCATTATCATGGATCACAATATGGAGGACATTTCGGAGGTGAGCGAACAGCCACAAAAGTCCTCCAATGTGGCTTCTACTGGCCCACTCTCTATAAAGACTCCCGAGAGTTTGTGGGTAACTGTGATAGCTATCAGAGAGCTGGTAATCTGCCTCACAGTTACGCCATGCCGCAGCAAGGAATCTTAGAGATTGAGTTGTTTGACGTATGGGGTATTGACTTCATGGGACCTTTTCCACCATCGTATTCAAACACTTACATTCTGGTGGCAGTCGACTATGTATCCAAATGGGTAGAGGCCATTGCAACACCCACTAATGATACTAAGACAGTACTGAAGTTCCTCCAGAAGCATATCTTCAGCAGATTTGGTGTCCCTAGAGCACTAATCAGTGATGGGGGCACTCACTTCTGCAACAAACAACTTTACTCTGGTATGGTCCGATATGGAATTAGCCACAAGGTGGCAACTCCGTATCATCCACAGACAAATGGGCAAGCTGAAGTCTCTAATAGAGAAATAAAAAGAATCCTGGAACGAACTGTAAGTACCCGTAGAAAGGATTGGGCAAGAAGCTTGGATGACGTTCTGTGGGCATACAGAACAGCATTCAAGACTCCTATAGGGACCTCTCCATACCAGCTTGTGTATGGTAAGGCCTGTCATCTGCCCGTGGAACTGGAGCATAAGGCCTACTGGGCAACCAGATTCCTAAACTTTGATGCTAAATTAGCTAGAGAAAAAAGATTGCTCCAGCTGAATGAGTTAGAGGAATTCAGACTCACTACTTTCAAAAATGCCAAGCTTTACAAAGAGAAAGCCAAAAGGTGGCATGACAGAAAGCTGTCATCTAGAGTCTTTGAACCAGGACAGAAGGTTTTGCTGTTTAACTCTAGGCTCAGACTATTCCCCGGGAAACTGAAATCCCGGTGGACGGGACTATATGTGATTACAAGTGTGTCACCATATCGCTATGTGGAGCTTCAAGACATTGATTCTAATAAGAAGTTCATTATTAATGGACAGAGAATCAAGCATTATCTTGAAGGCAATGTCGAGCAAGAGTGCTCAAAGCTGAGGCTAGATTAAAAGCTCCGCAAGGTCCAGCTAAAGACAATAAAGAAGCGCTTGCTGGGAGGCAACCCAGCCATTAGCAGGGCTTATTTGTTATTTAAATAATAATTATACGAGTTTAATATAAATAATCTTCAAGGTAGAGTATCAATTGCATAAGTTCACAGAGTTACAGAAGGATTCAGAGTACAAAACAGGAAAAAGGAGCTCACTGGCAAGAAAATGCCAGTAAGAGGTACATTTGGGCGTTAAACGCCCAAAAGAAGCTTCTACTGGGTGTTTAACGCAAGTAATGATACCTTTTTGGGCGTTAAACGCCAGAATGGGTACCATTCTGGGCGTTTAACGCCAAACATACAGCATCCTGTGCGTTCAAAAAAACGCCCAGTGATAAAAGATTTATGGCGTTTAACGCCAGCCAGAAGCAACAGCTGGGCGTTAAACGCCCAAAAGAGGCTACAGATGGGCGTTAAACGCCCAAAACAAGCAGCAGTTGGGCGTTTAACACCAGGATTGTGGAGGGGAGGAAGTTTTGTTTTTCAACTCAATTTTTTTCAAATTTTCATGATTTCATCCATAATTTCTTGCATAAACATGTTATATATCATCATCTTTCAATTTCAATTTCAAAAAATATATATATAAAATTTTTTAAAACCTTTCTTCATTCTCCATCAACTTCTTTTCAAATCTTCTTCAAAACTACATCTTTTGCATATCATAATTATCTTTTTACAAATCATATCTTCTAGCATATATTTTTCAAAAATTTCGAACCCACCCCCCCTCTTTAAATTCACATTCGGCCATCCCCCTCTCCTCCACATTTCGAATCTGTCTCTCCTTCTCTTCCTCTCCTTTCTTTTCTTTTGCTTGAGGACAAGCAAACCTCTAAGTTTGGTGTGCTTTTCGTGATCACTGAGCTAAGACTCACTAAGATCATGGCTCCTAAAGGAAAACAAACCACTTCAAGAGGCAAGAAAGAGAATATTCCAAAATCACTTTGGAATCAAGAGAGGTTTTTAACCAAAGAACATGCTGACCATTACTACAGAATAATGGGTCTAAGATCAGTGATCCCGGAAGTTAAATTCGATCTGAAAAAAGACAAATATCCAGAGATCCAAGAGCAGATTCGAAAAAGAGGCTGGGAAATTCTGGCTAATCCTGAGACAAAGGTGGGTAGAAACATGGTTCATGAATTCTATGCAAATCTATGGCAAACAGATAAGCAGAGATTAACTGGAGCCGCTTTCTATACCTTTCGAACCTTGGTCAGAGGGAAGATTATGTACTTCCACCAGGACAGAATAAGAGAGGTCTTCAAGCTGCCTCAACTACAAGATGATCCAAAATCCTTTAATAGGAGAATGGTGAAATTTGATAAGCGCTTAGACCAAGTTCTAGAGGACATATGCATCCCTGGAACCAAGTGGATAACCAATACAAAAGGTGTCCCAAATCAACTCAAGAGAGGAGATCTCAAACCAATTGCCAGGGGTTGGCTGGACTTCATTGGGCGTTCTATACTACCCACCAGCAACCGCTCTGAAGTCACTGTCAAAAGAGTAGTGATGATCCACTGCATTATGCTGGGTAACGAAGTGGAGATTCATCATCTGATTTCTTGTGAGCTCTACACAATTGCAAACAAGAACTCCACTGACGCCAAATTGGCTTACCCAAGCCTAATTTCTCTGCTATATAAAGATGCTGGGGTGAAGATGGGAGTGGATGAGTATATCTCAGTTGAGCACCCAATCACCAAAAAGTTCATGGAAGGACAAGTGCAGGATAACTCCATCAAAAGGAGGGCACATGAGTTCCTCCCAGAAATCCCTCAGATTGACTATTGGACCCGCTTAGAAGCATCTGTCATCAAATTGCAAGAAGCTATGGATCAATTGAAAGAAGAACAGCAAGTTCAAAATAGCATGCTTTGCAAACTGCTGAAATAACAAGAGGAGCAGGGGCGTGAGCTACAAGAGCTGAAGTGCCAGAAGCTATCTTTTGAAGGGCCAAGCACCCCACAGACTAAAGGAGCATCCATCTCCCAAAATAAAGGTTATTGAGTCCTAACTCTGTGATAACCTTTTATCCATTTTAAGAGTACATGAGTATTAGTATTAGAGTCATTTGTCTTTATGTCATTAATTTCATTTCTTTTATTACCAATTGTCTGCTTCTATGCCTATTTTATATTATTTCTATTAAATAATAAATAAAGATTAGTGTCTATGCCTTAAAGCTATGAATGTCCTATGAATCCATCACCCTTCTTAAATGAAAAATGTTTTAATCACAAAAGAACAAGAAGTACATGATTTCGAATTCATCCTTGAAATTAGTTTAATTATATTGATGTGGTGACAATACTTTTTGTTTTCTGAATGAATGCTTGAACAGTGCATATTTTTTAATTTGTTGTTTATGAATGTTAAATTTGCTGGCTCTTGAAAGAATGATGAAAAAGGAGAAATGTTATCTGATAATCTGAAAAATCATAAAATTGATTCTTGAAGCAAGAAAAAGCAGTGAATAACAAAGCTTGCGAAAAAAAAGAGAAAGAGAAAGAAAAAGCAAGCAGAAAAAGCCAATAGCTCTTTAAACCAAAAGGCAAGAGCAAAAAAGCCAATAACCCTTTAAACCAAAAGGAAAGGGTAAAAAGGATCCAAGGCTTTGAGAATTAATGGATAGGAGGGCCTGAAGGAATAAAATCCTGGCCTAAGCGGCTAAACCAAGCTGTCCCTAACCATGTGCTTGTGGCGTAAAGGTGTCAAGTGAAAAGCTTGAGACTGAGCGGTTAAAGTCGAGGTCCAAAGCAAAAAGAGTGTGCTTAAGAACTCTGGATACCTCTAATTGGGGACTTTAGCAAAGCTGAGTCATAATCTAAAAAAGTTCACCCAGTTATGTGTCTGTGGCATTTATGTATCCGGTGGTAATACTGGAAAACAAAGTGCTTAGGGCCACGACTAAGACTCATAAAGTAGCTGTGTTCAAGAATCAACATACTGAACTAGGAGAATCAATAACACTATCTAAATTCTGAGTTCTTATAGATGCCAGTCATTCTGAGCTTCAAAGGATAAAGTGAGATGCCAAAACTGTTCAGAGGCAAAAAGCTACTAGTCCCGCTTATTTAATTGGAACTAAGTTTCATTGATATTTTGGAATTTGTAGTATATTCTCTTCTTTTTATCCTATTTGATTTTCAGTTGCTTAGGGACAAGCAACAATTTAAGTTTGGTGTTGTGATGAGCGGATAATTTATACGCTTTTTGGCATTGTTTTTAAGTAGTTTTCAGCATGTTTTAATTACTTTTTAGTATATTTCTATTAGTTTTTATTCAAAATTCATATTTCTGGACTTTTCTATGAGTTTGTGTATTTTTCTATGATTTCAGGTATTTTCTGACTGAAATTGAGGGACCTGAGCAAAAATCTTATTCAGAGGCTGAAAAAGGACTGCAGATGCTGTTGGATTCTGACCTCCCTTCACTCGAAATGGATTTTCTGGAGCTACAGAAGACGAATTGGTGCGCTCTCAATTGCGTTGGAAAGTAGACATCCAGGGCTTTCTAGAAATATATAATAGTCCATACTTTTCCCAAGTTTTGACGACGCAAATTGGCGTTTAATGCCAAGTCTTTACCCTATTCTGGCGTTAAACGCCAGAAACAGGTTGCAAACCAGAGTTAAATGCCAGAAACAGGCTACAACCTGGCGTTTAACTCCAAGAGAAGCCTCTACACGTGTAAAGCTCAATGCTCAGCCCAAGCACACACCAAGTGGACCCCAGAAGTAGATTTCTACACTATCTGTACTTAGTTACTTATTTTCTGTAACCCTAGCTACTAGTTGAGTATAAAAACAACTTTTAGAGACTTACTATGTACCTCATAACATTTTATATCAGAACTTGTATTTTCTACGGCATGAGTCTCTAAACCCATGGTTGGGGGTGAGGAGCTCTGTTGTGTCTCGATGGATTAATGAAATTACTACTGTTTTCCATTCAATCACGCTTGTTTCTATTCTAAGATATTCACTCGCACTTCAACCTGATGAATGTGATGATCTGTGACACTCATCATCATTCTCACCTATGAACACATGCCTGACAACCACTTCTGTTCTATCTGCAATAGCTTGAGTGTGTATCTCTTAGCCTCCATTCCGAAAGATCGGAGTCTTCGTGGTATAAGCTAGAATCAATTAGCAGCATTCTTGAGATCTGGAAAGTCTAAACCTTGTCTGTTGTATTCCGAGTAGGATCTGGGATGGGATGATTGTGACGAGCTTCAAACTCACGAGTGTTGGGCGTAGTAACAGACGCAAAAAGATCAATGGATCCTATTCCAACATGAGTGAGAACCGACAGATGATTAGCCGTGCGATGACAGCGCATTTGGACCATTTTTACTGAGAGGACGGACGGTAGCCATTGACAACGGTGATCTCCCAACATACAGCTTGCCATGGAAGGAGCCTTGCGTGCGTGAAGAAGAAGACAGTAGAAAAGTAGAGATTCAGAAGACAGAGCATCTCCAAAAGCTCAACCTGTTCTCCATTACTGCATAACAAGTATTTAATTCATGTTCTTTTACTTTTTGCAATTAAAACTAAGAATCATTACTGATATCCTGACTAAGAATTACAAGATAACCATAGCTTGTTTCAAGCCGACAATCTCCGTGGGATCGACCCTTACTCACGTAAGGTATTACTTGGACGACCCAGTGCACTTGCTGATTAGTTGTGCGAAATTACAAAAGTGTGATTGCGATTTCGTGCACCAACAATGCAAATTTTTTTGTTGAAAATTTTGTCAAATATTGACAGAAATTAAGTTTATGATGATTTATTTTGCAATATGTGGGATTTTAAATTCTACAAAATTTTATGTAACAAAAGGATCAATCACCACCACATCTCTCATTCCAATAATCATAATTTTTATCTCTATTACTTCTGTTGTACCATCCTATCTCATCATGGTTATTAAATCCTATATCACACCACCAGCACTAATACCAACATCACCATCCCTTAGTTTTATTTCTAGTCTCACAATTTTTTTTCTATTCGAAATAATTTTGTATTATACTTTTTCTTCCTACAAGGGTCCTTCTCCATCTGAGCACCACCAATGACAGAACATTTTAAAAAATAAACTTATTCTTGTTGATGATGTATAACTCGTTCTGTCCAGGTGTAAGATCGCCTTCATCTAAGGGTGGATCAGGTATACGTCGACTTCGAGAGAACAAGCGGCGTTGGGTACCTACAAAGACACCCTGACGCTCAAGTTAGTGAGAGTAAAAAGTGAGTTTAAGAATATTCTAAGTGAATAGCGTACTTCTTTCCTATGGATTTTTTCTCTTTATAGAGGGTTTAAGTTCGATTGTGCTATATTGCAGTTATGTGATTTGACCTATTCTTGTGGTAACTGAGTTTAACGTTATACTGCATAATTACCTTTTATGTCCTATACTTCGTAATAGAATCAATTCATTTTGTTAATTTGTCATGTTGTCGGTTTATAGGGTGGTTTGGTTCAAGCTATATTGACGAATCATAGCGCCCAAACTTGACCTGTGGTATTTTTCAATAAGACAAATTGAATTTAGATGATTTTTTGACCTATAAATCGACATTGTAATAATGAGGAGTAGCACACAAGCTCAATTTGACTACATTGTAAATGTCATGACAACTTGCTTCACAAAACTTAAAATTAGTTAAAAGGGCATACAAACAAAGCCAAAAATAAACTAAAATAGGTTTAAAATTGTGACATGAAAGAGGGAGAAAGCGAGTGATGATCATAAATGTCAGTAGTTACTTTTACCGTTATCTAGGAGGTCATCATGGCCAATTTTCAAGATGTGTGTAGTGGGTTGCCTTGACCAATAGCTTGTGTGGGTTTGTATTTGAAAGATCTTCGGTCAAGAGCATTCCTTTGATAACTAGTATACATAGTTACTTGACCAAAAAATAGTATAAGTCTTTTTGTGATTTTCGTTTTTCTCTTTAGAGTTTATATCAAGTTTCAAAGAGAAAAATTAAAAATGAGAAACAGAGGTTAATATTTTTGCCACTTCTATTAATTTGTGTTTCTCTTTTACTTAGTTATTCTAAGATTTTGAGGATGGGTAAAAAGAAAGATAAGGATAAGGGAGAAGAGTTGGAAGAAGAAAAAGAGCTTGTCTTGGATGAAGCTAACCCTTATTCTTGGGTAAATAGTAGTGTCAAGTCTTGTGCTTTTCTTTTATATGATAAGTAAAGCCTAGATCAGTTGGGTCATCAGGGTTGAGTGAGGGAAGAAGAAAATTTGAAAATTAATGCTACTAATAGAGTGTGTCACAAAGCAAAGGGTTTCAAGTATTTTTATATGTATTTGTGTGATTTTTTTGTGCAATTGAAAGTAAATTTTTTTTCACAAACTTTGAGCGTGGTGTGTTAACACAGTTGAGGTGTACACCCACCCAAATGCGCCCTAATGCTTGGACATTTGTAAGGGGTTTTAAAATTTTGATGGAGTTTTTAGAATTAGATTCTTCGTTAGAGGTGTTTTTTGCTATTTTTCAAGCGAAAAGGTTAAGAAAGGCACATGGGTAAATATCAATAGTACTTCTGGCCGAGCCATTTTTAGCCTTTACAAATTATCTCACAAGGGTTTTAAGGAGATGTTTGTAAAAATGAGGTTGGCTGAGGATAACTATCATTTTTACCTTGATGAGTTTTTAATGATGATATTTCAATTGTGTTAGAATCCTCGGCCTAGGCAGATATTGGGCATGGAAAAGATGGGCGAGGCAGAAGAATATATTTTTGAAAATATTTGAGGAATAATACTTTTTCTAATAAGTTGTTGTCGGTGGTGGATTTGTTCTTTTTGTCCCTCTTACCGGGGGTGACCTCCACCCCAGTGCTGGCTTTAAAGATATGGTCTCACGATTATCGCTATTTTTTATGTTCTTCCGATGCTCATCATCATCTCGACTGTTCTGTCGTTGGGCCAATAATTTGCTCACTCTTTGAACTTTGGCTTGCAGCGCCACATTCATAGCTAGCAACTCGGCGTAAGTTGGTGGAGGAGGAGGTGGAGTATACTCGCCTGCCTTTGTCGAATCAATGCAAAAGAGGAGAAAAACAAATGGGAATGAAAACTGTGGGGTTACGTTAAGGTCAACCCTATGGTGGGCGCCAAATGTTCTTGTATGTGTAGCCTTGCTGATGATGTATAACTCGTCATGTCTAAGTGTAAGCTCGCTTTCTCCTGGGGTGGTGGATTAGGTATACATCGACTCTGACAAAACAAGCGGCGTTAGATATTTGTAAAGGCACTCCGATACTCAAGTAAATAATGAGATTAAAAGGCGAGTTCAAGAATATTATGAGTGAATATCGTACCTCATCCTTCTAGGATTTTTTTTTCCTTTTACAGAGCGTTTAATTTCAAACATCCTATAGTGCGGTTATGCAATTTGAGCTATTCTTGTGGTAGAAAAGTTTAACTTAAGATGCGTAACTACCTTTTATGTGCTATACTTTGTAACAGAATAAATCCATTTTGTTAGTTTGTTACATTGCCGATTTTTAGGATGATTTTAGTCGAATTATAACTGACAGATTATTTGTTAATAACTTAAAACTCCAAATATTACAAATAAAACTATCACAAATTCAATTTCTATTAGTTTTGACGGATATTTTTATGGAAAGATCGTGTTATCTCAAAATAATAAGATTAAGAGTCACGTTGTCTCATTTTTTACTAAGAGTCATGTTATCCTTTATATAAATAGACAAATTGAATTGAATATTTACTTTAATCTCAAAAGCAAAGTTTTGAAAATTGAATTGGTCATTAAATCGAAAAATTAGAGACTAAAGGTTTAAATGTTCAACTAAAATTGAACCGAATATAATAAAATAATATTGTTGATCGAAAAAATATTTTCGATAAAAGTAAGTGGAATCGAAACGAGTCAAGTATGGTTTCTCGAGAAGACACACGCGTAAGTATAAAGTTGGAAGTGATTGGTGCCGATTTGATTTTCGATTGTTTTGTTGATCGAGTAAGTCAAATCAAGGAGAAGATTCGATTCGGAAAATCGAGTAAGGCCTTTGAAAGAGCCGGTCGAATAGTTGTGAAAGTGGGAAGTTAATAGCTTTTATTGCACGAGGAGATCATGGGGAATATCTACAATCATACGGCGGGAACGGTTACCAAGGGAGACTGCACTTCAAAATTGAAATGTTGTATTTAATTTTAATTAATTACCAATTAATCGTCAGTTATGTAAAAATTAGCCTATAAATATTAGAAAATCTTAGTGAAGAGGGGTGGGAACTTTTATTCAGAAAAACACTCTAGCACTCTCACATCCCAGCGAATTCCTGAGTTTGCATTCAAGTTACATTTTTTGTAGGGTTCCTTCCACCTTCTCCTTTCTTTTAATTTATTCTTTCTGTAAACTTATCATTTCAATTAATTTTATTTACTAAATGTCCTTCACTTTTGTTTGTTAAATTTATCCTTCTGAATTTGAATCTTTTATGTTGAAGTCCTTTCGATCCAATCAAGGGCATTTTATTGTCTTCTTTTAATTTCATTGCAAATCTTTCCATTTATTATTTATTTAGTTTTCAAAACTTTCAATTTCTAAGTTTCAATTATTAATTTACAGATTTACTTTATTTTAATTTTCAAATTTGGTCTAATTGAAGACGCTTTTGATGCACTTCTAGAAAACTAGTACTCGCACAGAGGAGTAGGTTTCGCTCCCAGACCATTAGAATCGAACCACCATCGATTTGCTAAAAATCGACAAAACAAATTGGCACTCCCGATGGGACAGTTTTAAATTGAAGTGTGTCAAAATAACTGTTTTTTCCAGTATTTGTCTAGTGTATGCGATTACGAAGTGGAAAGATCATTCACATGGTTGTTGAATTATCGAATGTGAATGGTGGTTCATCCACCAATGATAGCGTACCAGTATCCATGCAACAGGCCGATATGTCTTCACGTTCAGAAGGCGCAGTCGGGATTGAAAGTATAGTCGTTACAACTATTCAAACTGGAAATGTTGGACGTAATACTCATCCACGTGGTCCTGTACCACCATATCAACCTCCATTAACCGTTGGTTGGCCCCCCTACGGTCTTCCTCCCGGTTATACCCCACCGGTGGGTGGTTTTATGCCGCCTATCTGTTTTGGGAATATAAATGGAGCAAACAATGTTCAAAACCCACAACAATCCGAGTATTCTCGTGATTATCATGTGGGTTCCAGTTTGAATGCTATGAATTCAATGGCAGTATATCGACAACAAGTGGAGGAAAGTCACCATGACTTGGTCAATTTATTGACTCAGCAAATGACTACAATTCTGAATCCCATGATGGCTGATCATGAATCGAGGTTCGTGCGTCTTGCTAGACAAGTCGAGAGGATTGCTCGAATCGTCGATTATGATGATGGTGAGAGGCACAATGCCCGAGGAAACAACGAGAGGATAGAAAATATTTTTCAAAATGAAAATGATATTCCGAATCGAGAAAATCCTCGTGTGGTTCGTCGAGATCAAAATGCTGATGATGTTGTAGCCAGATTGCGTGGTGATCGTTATCAGGTCACTAGAATTGTCGAAGAGGTTTTAAATCGGGTTGGGCTAAATGTTGGTTTTATAAATCAACCTCATTTTGTGTCTGCTTTTCCCCAAGTAGTTCAAATGGTAGAAGTGCCAAGAGGGATGAAAAATCCGAAAATAACCACAAAATTTGCTGGAGAAGTTGGAGAATCAACTACTGAAAATGTTGCTCGTTATTTGGTCGAGATCGGGAATTTAGCTAATGATGAAAATTTAAAAATGAAGTTTTTTCCTTCGTCGTTTACGAAGAATGCATTTACCTGGTTTTCGAATCTTAGACCAAATTCGATTACAACATGGAATCAGTTGGAAACTGCTTTACACGCTCAATTCTATCGAGGTGAGATGAATGTGGCAATTACTGATCTGGTGGCTTTGAAATGTGAAGATGGTGAAACCATTGATGATTATTTAATACATTTAAAAAATGCTAGAAGTAGATGATATGTGTCATTACCTGAGAATGAGATAGTGAAAATAGCAACTATGGGGTTGGAATTTTATATGTGCAGAAAATTGCTTAATGTGCATATTCCCGATTTGGCCCATTTGGCTGAAAAAGTTCGACAGACCGAACTTATGAAAAAAGAAAAAGAAAAATATAGGAGTGAGCAGAGGTCGAAGAGTAAACCATTTACTCGTAAAGAAAAGGTGGCATATGTAACTATGGAATCCTCAGAGGAGGAATTTGATTTCGAAACAGAAGTTGATTTGGCTGAACTTAAGAAAGGTCCTCCATATGTTTGCTCTTTATTGAAAAAGCTTCCTAGTAATGAAAAGTTGAATGATTCAAAACTTAAAAGTGGAAAGAAGTATAGTTTTGATATCTCGAAATCTGATCAGATTTTCGATGTGTTGCTTAAGGATAAACAATTAGTTTTGCCTGAGGGTAGAACTTTACGTTCCGTAAAAGATTTGAAAGGAAAGCCTTATTGTAAATTTCATCAAGCAACTAGTCATTCGACTAACAGTTGTGTACGTTTCAGGGATTTGATTCAAGAGGCAATCATGGAAGGACGTTTGAAATTTGATGATGGCAAAAAGGAGATGAAGGTTGATGTAGATCCTTTTGAAGTTGATGCCAGTTGTGTCGAACCCTACTTGGGGGTGAATATGGTTGGCATGGCTTATGATTTCAATGTGGCTCTTGATGATTTTGAATCACAGGTAAGTACTGTATACCCCAGAACAGGAGATGGCTTGCTGGATTTCTTGGTTCAACAGAAGATAAAAGACCGGGACGTATCTCTGTGTCTAAGGTGTAATGCTGTGTTAGATGCTGAAGCGGTAGCAATCTTTGAAAAAGAAAGAATGAAAAAAGAATTTTCTCATAGGGAGGAGCAAGCATGTCAGAGACAGCCAATTCGACGTGTGGAGGGTTCTAGTTCAAAAATCCCTCAGCATGATGTCACTCCACCTTTAAGTCGATCCCAAGCTGTAGGTGTTCAGTGGATTAGAAACTGTCAAGAATTCCAAAGGCGTGATCATCTGTATCGACGTAACCCTTAATGGGGGCATCGGGCACCTTCTCGGAATCAGTATGCTTTCTATCAGAGTCGAGCCAGAGGTTATCCAAGAGGCAGAGGTGGAGGAAGAAGTTTAAATCGAAATAAGAAACTTCAATTGGAGACAGGAAAAGAGACGAGCAAGGGGGCAATGCCTTCTGTGCATTCTCAGATAGTTTTTCCTTCTAATGGAGAGACTTGATGTTGATGAAGGAATATTCCGACTGAGTACCTTGGAGAATACGAGAGTAATCCAGATGAGGATTATGATCAGGAAGATGAAGGGGCTTTCTCTTTCATTCATATAGAGGATGAGCCAGGTTTCTTTCCTCGTCCTACTGAAAGACAGATGTCTCATCTGCGTCCCCTTCATGTTATTGCAATATTGAATGGGTTTAAAATAAATAAGGTGTTGATTAATGGTGGGGCAGCAATTAGTCTTTTGCCCGAGAGGATGTTGGAAAAAGTAGGAAAGCATCCTTATGATCTGGTCCCTACAAATATTGCTGTGACTGACTTTAGTGGGCTTTTACACCAGCGAGAGGGCTGGTTACTTTGACTGTAAAAGTGGGATCTTCAGAGAGACACTCTGTTTTTGTGGTGGTACCATCAAAGGCTAGTTATAATGCCTTACTGGGGAGAGATTGGATCCATGGTGTGGGTGCTGTACCCTCAACAGTGCATCAGAGCGTGCTTCTATGGACTAAGGAAGGCAAACCTGAAATTGTCAAAGCAGATTCGAGTCTGTATGTCGAACAGATGCATGTCGATTTTAGGATTTATAATCGAAAAGTAAAGCCTTTAAATGTTGATCGATCTCTAAATCCTTATAATTGTGAAGGTTGTTATTTGACTTCAGAAGGCCTTTCGATAAAGTTGCGTTATCCAGACGTGGGTTTCGAACCGACTGGTTGGGACTGTCTCTCTTGAAGACTTTGAAGACTGCACCATGAGTCAGGGTGATGGAGTTCCTGATTACCTGGTAACATTACATAATTATTTAAATAATTTTCAGTTTTTAGAAAATAAATATGATTCTTCTGATGAAGTTGAATCGGATAGGGTTAATAAAATTGTTAATGGTAGTGTGTTTGATTCGATGCTTCCAGTCGAATTTAGTTATGATTTCCCTACTTCTTGTAATGAAATTAATGATGTGAGCCAGACTGCCGATTTAATAGCAGAGACCCATTGTGTAGAAAATAAAAATAGTAATAATTTAGTCGAAAGTCAAGTTTCTTCTATTTCTCATGATTCTATTGATTTTACTTTCGATTGTATTTATGATTTGGAGCCTTTGGGATTTGAAAAATATTCAATTAAAGAGGATGATCATTATAAAGGGTTTGAATCTCAAGATCCTTTAGAAGAAATTAATTTGGGGACTCATGATGATGTTCGAATTACATATATATGTAAAGATCTTATTGATCCTTTTCGAACTGACCTTTTTAATTTGTTACACGAGTTTAAAGATTGCTTTGCGTGGGATTACCATGAGATGCCTGGTCTCAATCGTTCATTAATAGAGCATCGATTAGCATTAAATCCCAACGCTCGATCTGTGAAGCAAACCCCAAGATGTTTTGCTCCTGAAATCAATGTGAAAATAAAAGAAGAAATAGAATGTTTGATCAAAGCAAAATTTATTCGAACTACACATTATGTGGAGTGGGTATCGAATATTGTCCCTGTGATGAAGAAAAATGGGAAGTTAAGGGTGTGTATTAATTTTTGAGATTTAAATAATGCCACCCAAAAAGATGAATATTTTATGCCAATTGCAGACATGTTAATCGATTCTGCAGCAGGAAATGAAATTCTTAGTTTTATGGACGGTTATTCTGGATATAACCAAATCTTTATCGTGGAAGATGACGTGGCTAAAACTGCCTTTCGTTGTCCTAGGGCGTTAGGTACGTATGAATGAGTGGTTATGCCTTTTGATTTGAGGAATCCTGGGGCAACATACCAACGTGCCATGAATGTCATTTTTCATGAGTTTATTGGGAAGTTTATGGAGGTATATATCGATGATGTAATGGTAAAATCGATTTCTGTGAGTCAGCATATAGACCATTTAAGAAAAGCATTCATTGCTATGAGGAAGAAAGGATTAAAAATGAATCCTTTGAAATGTGTTTTCGGGGTATCGGCTGGAAACTTCTTAGGCTTTATTGTTCATAAAAAGGGGATAGCTATTGATAAAATAAAGCAGATGTGATAATGGCATTATCTCCACCCAAATTGAAAAAAGAAGTGCAATCGTTTTTGGGAAAAGTGAATTACCTTCGGAGATTCATCTCGAATCTTTCAGATCGAACTAGGGTATTCGCGCCTTTGGTGAAATTAAAAAATGGTTCAAAATTTGAACGGACCACAGAACATCAACCGGCGTTTAATTCGATTAAGTCATATTTATCAAAGGCTCCAATTATGGCAAATGTGCGTTCATCTGAACCTTTGAAATTATATATTGCAGCATCTGAAAACACTATAGGGTGTATGTTGGCCCAGGATGATGAAAATGGGCATGAACGGGCAGTTTATTACCTTAGTCAAGTTTTAACTGATATCGAAACAAGGTATTCCCCGATCGAAAAATTGTGCTTGTCATTATATCATGCTTGTATGAAGTTAAAATGTTACATGGTGGCTAAGTCGGTGAAAGTGATAGCACAAACCGATCTTATTAAATATATGCTAAGTTTTCCTATGTTGAGAGGACGTTTAGGAAAATGGATGTTGGCATTAATAGAATTTGATTTACAATATGTCTCGGCTAAGGCTGTAAAAGGACAGGTCATTGCAGATTTTCTTGTGGACAATTCGAAAGATCTGAATGACCAAGGGGCAAATGTAAAAGTTAATTATTGGAAATTGTATTTCGATGGATCTAAACATAAAGATGGTGCGGGGGTTGGGATCCTCATTATCTCACCAGAGGGCATTCCATCAGAATTCTTGTTCGAACTAAAGTATCCTTGTTCCAATAATGTAGCCGAATATGAGGCTTTGATTTTGGGTCTAGAGATTTTAATCGACAAAGGAGCTTTAGAAGTTCAAATTCTAGGGGATTCACAGTTAGTTTTAAAGCAGTTGTCGAAGGAATTTAAGTGTAATAATGAGACGTTACAAAAATATTTAGTAACTGCTTGGGAGTTATTAACGTCTTTTCGAAAAGTTTCTTTGGTGCATATTCCTCGAATTCATAATGAGATTGCTAATGAGTTAGCCCAAATTGCTTCGAAGTATCGGGTTGGTCCGGAAACTATTAAGAAATTATCTAGTATCCATTAAATTTTGGTACCAGCAAATGAGAGAGAGAGGCGTTATGCATGGATGAATGGGAGGATTCCGATTGGAGAAAACCTATTGCTCGGTATTTGAAAGATTCCAATATTGCAGTTGATAGAAAACTAAAGTTATGAGCAATAAACTTCGTTTTATTGGCTGATGAGTTATACAAAAAAGGGGATCGATGGAAGTTTGTCGAGATGTTTGAGTCGAGAAGATCAAAACATTGCTTTGGGTGAAGTTCATAATGGAATATGTGGTGCTCATCAGGCAGGAAAGAAAATGAGATGGGTGTTATATCGCAATCATGTATTTTGGCCATCTATGATAAAAGATTGTATTGATTATGCAAAGGCATGTCAAGAATGTCAGAAATATGGTTCGATGCAACAAATTCCAACGGCTGAACTGCATTCGATAATAAAGCCATGGCCATTTACAGGTTGGGCTTTAGATTTAATTGGATTGATTTACCCCCCTTCATCGAAGCAGCACAAATTTATCTTAGTGGCTATTGATTATTTCACGAAATGGGTTGAAGCAGTTCCTTTGGTAGAGGTTGGTCAAACAAAGATAATTGATTTTGTCGAGGAAAATATTATTCATCGATTTGGAATTCCTCAAATGTTAAGTACTGACTAAGGAACTATGTTTACTGGCCAGCGAATTAAAAATTTTGTGGCTTCAAGGAACATTAGTATGGTTACTTCAACTCCTTATTATGCACAGGCTAATGGGAAAGTAGAGGTAGCAAATAAGATATTGATAGGCTTGATTAAAAAGCATATCGGGAACAAGCCTCGAACATGGCATGAGACTTTAAGTCAAGTATTATGGGCCTATCGAAATTTACCAAGAGGTTCGACAGGGACTTTACCTTATAAATTGGTGTATGGTCATGACGCAGTATTACCATTGGAAATTAATCTGAATACTTTGAGAGTATCGAAACAGAATGAGTTGCCAGTCGATGATTATTGGAATGCAATTTTAGATAAGTTAAATGAGTTAGACTCAGAGCGAATGTTAGCACTTGATAATATAATTCGACAAAAAGAAAGTGTTGCTGATAAGCGGATAATTTACACGCTTTTTGGCATTATTTTTAGGTAGTTTTTAATATATTTTAGTCACTTTTACTATATTTTTATTAGTTTTTAAATAAAAATCACACTTCTGGACTTTACTATGAGTTTGTGTGTTTTTCTGTGATTTCAGGTAATTTCTGACTAAAATTGAGGGACCTGAGCAAAAATCTGATTTAGAGGCTGAAAAAGGACTACAGATGCTGTTGGATTCTGACCTCTCTGCACTCAAAGTAGATTTTCTGGAGTTACAAGAGTGCAAATGGCATGCTCTCAATTGCGTTGGAAAGTAGACATCCAGGGCTTTCCAGAAATATATAATAGTCCATACTTTGCTCAAGGATAGACGACGTAAACTGGCGTTCAGCGCCAGTTCCATGTTGCATTCTGGCGTTAAACGCCAGAAACAGGTTACAAGTTGGAGTTAAATGCCAGAAACAGGTTACAACCTGGCGTTTAACTCTAGAAATAGCCTAGGCACGTGTAAAGCTCAAGTCTCAGCCCCAGCACATACTAAGTGGGCCCCAGAAGTGGATTTCTGCACTATCTATCTTAGTCTACTCATTTTCTGTAAACCTAGGTTACTAGTTTAGTATTTAAACAACTTTTAGAGATTTATTTTAGACCTCATGACATTTTTAGATCTGAACTTTGTACTCTTGACGGCATGAGTCTCTAAACTCCATTGTTGGGGGTGAGGAGCTCTGCTGTGTCTCGATGAATTAATGCAATTATTTCTGTTTTCTATTCAAACACGCTTGTTTCTATCTAAGATGTTCATTCGCACTTCAATATGATGAATGTGATGATCCGTGACACTCATCACCATTCTCAATCTATGAACGCGTGCCTGACAACCACTCCCGTTATACCTTTGATTGAATGAGTATCTCTTGGATTCCTTAATCAGAATCTTCGTGGTATAAACTAGAATCCATTGGCAGCACTCTTGAGAATCCGGAAAGTCTAAACCTTGTCTGTGGTATTCCGAGTAGGATTCAGGGATTGAATGACTGTGACGAGCTTCAAACTCACAAGGGTTGGGCGTAGTGACAGACGCAAAAGGATCAATGAATCCTATTCCAGCATGAGTGAGAACTGACAGATGATTAGCTGTGCGGTGACAGCGCACCTGGACCATTTTCACTAAGAGGACGGATGGTAGCCATTGACAATGGTGATCCACCAACACACAGCTTGCCATAGGAGGAACCTTGCGTGCGTGAAGAAGAAGATAGGGGAAAAGCAGAGATTCAGAAGACAAAGCATCTCCAAAACTCCAACATATTCTCCATTACTGCATAACAAGTATTTATTTCATGCTCTTTTATTTTTCGCAATTCAAACTGATAATCATAATTAATCTCCTGACTAAGATTTACAAGGTAACCATAGATTGCTTCAAGCCAACAATCTCCGTGGGATCGACCCTTACTCACGTAAGGTATTACTTGGACGACCCAGTGCACTTGCTGGTTAGTTGTGCGGAGTTGTGAAAAGTGTGAATCATAATTTTCGTGCACCAAGTTTTTGGCGCCGTTGCCGGGGATTGTTTGAGTTTGGACAACTGACGGTTTATTTTGTTGCTTCGATTAGGAAAAATTTTTCTTTTTGGGTTTAGAGTCTTTTATTATTGTTTTTGGTTGAAATTTTTTTTAAAATCCTTATTTTCTCTTTTTAAATTTTTCGAAAATTTTATAAACTGATAATTGAGTTTTTCTGTTTGAATTTAGTTTCATATTTTAAGTTTGGTGTCAATTGCATGTTTTTATTTCCTTTTAAATTTTTGAATTTGTGTTCATTGTTCTTTCTTAATCTTCAAGTTGTTCTTGTTTATTTTCCTTGTTTGATCTTTAGTTTTTCTTGTTTTGTGATTTTTCTTGTTTTTCTTGTGCATTTTCAAATTATCAGTATTCAAAAAAAAATTATACATTAAATACCTTTATTAAAACACTTTAAATTTATAGCTCAATTGGCTAGAGCAGTGTGCTTATGTTCTTGGTAATTGGGAATTTTGTTTCTAAAATCTTTTCAAAAATAATTTTTCTTTGAATAAATCTTGTGCCAAACTTTAAGTTTGGTGTTCTCCTGTTAACTTTTCTTTAGTTTTCAAAAATTTTATTTTGGTTTTCTAAAAATTTTAAGTTTGGTGTTCTTTCTTCATGTTCTTATTGTTCTTGTGAGTCTTCAAAGTGTTCTTGAGTCTTCCTTGTGTTTTGATCTTAAAATTTTTAAGTTTGGTGTTTATTGGTATTTTTCCTCCAAAATTTTCGAAAACAAGGAGCATTAGATCTAAAAATTTTAAGTTGTGTGTCTTTTGTGTGTTTTTCTTTTTCATCATAAAATTCAAAAATAAAAAAATATATCTTCTCTAACTATTTTTGAGCAAATATTTCGAAATTTTTTTCAAAAAAAAAATTCAGATTTTTATTTTAAAATTTATATTTTATCTTATCTTGGTTTTAAAATTTTCAAAATTCAAATTTTTTTTTTCAAAAAAATCATATCTTTTTCAAAATTTTATCTTATCTTATCTTATTTCAAATTTCAAATTTCAACTTTCAAAATTTCAAAATTCAAATTTCAAAATTTAAAATTCAAAATCTAATTTTCAAATTTAAAAATCAAATCTTTTCAAAATTTAAATCTTTTTCAAATTCTTATCTTATATTGTTGACTTTTTCGAAAATTCAAAATTCAATTTTCAAATTTCAACTTTCAAATTTCAATTTTCAAATTTCAATTTTCAAAATTTCAAATTTTAAATTTCAAATTTCAAAATTTAATTTTTAAATTTAAAATTTAAATTTCAAAATTTTTAATTTAAATTCCTTATCTTCTCTTACCTAGCTTATCTTATCTTTTCTAATCTCAAATCTTAAAATCAAATCTTTTTCATATCTTTTTTTTTTCTTACAAGTATCTTTAATTTTAAGATATATCTTTTTCAAAACTTCCTAACCAATTTCTCTCTCTTCATTTTTTTCGAAAATCCTCACCCACATCTTTTTCAAATCTTTTTAATTAATTAATTTAGTTTTCAATTTTCTTTTATTTCTTTTTCTTCTAATTTTCGAAAATATAGTCAATTTTTCATTTATTTTATTTTATTTTATTTTATTTTACTTTCGGTTTTCAAAAAAAAATTGTTTGCAATCCGCATCATCTTCCTTTCTCCATCATGGACCTAAGTGGAAATGAACAGTCCAGAAGGACTCTGGGGTCATATACTAACCCCATTACTGCTGCATATGGGAGTAGCATCTGTATACCTCCCATCAAAGCAAGCAGTTTTGAGCTAAATCCTCAGCTCATTGTCATGGTGCAGCAAAATTGCCAGTATTCCGGTCTTCCACAGGAAGAACCTATTGAGTTTCTGGTGCAGTTCTTGCAAATTGCTGACACAGTGCGTGACAAAGAGGTAGATCAGGATGTATACAGGCTGTTACTGTTTCCGTTTGCTGTAAAAGATCAAGCTAAAAGGTGGTTAAATAACCAACCCACAGCAAGCATAAGAACATGGAAACAGTTATCAGACAAATTCCTGAATCAATATTTCCCTCCAAAAAGAATGACACAGCTAAGGCTGGATATCCAAGGCTTTAAACAAGAGAATGATGAATCCTTTTATAATGCCTGGGAGAGGTACAGAGGGATGCTAAGGAAATGTCCCTCTGAAATGTTTTCAGAGTGGGTGCAATTAGACATCTTCTACTATGGGCTTACAGAAAAAGCTCATATATCTTTAGACCACTCAGCTGGTGGATCTATACACGAGAAAAACTATTGAAGAGGCTCAAGAGCTTATTGATATAGTTGCTAGAAATCAGCATCTGTACATAAGTAGTGGGTCCTCCATAAAAGAAGAAGTCAAAGCAGTGTCTACTGAACTTGGTCCTCCAGAACAAGTTGCTGAACTCAATCAACAATTGTGCTTTCTAACAAAACAGCTAGCAGAATTCAAGAAGATGCTACAAGACACTAAAAATGCTAATAAAAATATGGAGGCACAATTGAATCAGACAAAATAGCAGTTATCAAAGCAGATAATAGAAGAGTGCCAGGTAGTTCAATTAAGAAGTGGAAAAATATTAAATACCTCACTTCAGAGCAGCAGAAAGCCAAGGAAAGAACAACTGACAGAGGATGAGCAAAATATCATCCAAAATCCCTCTGAGGACAGTAAGAGCCTAGAGAGGAACAATTCTGGCGTTCAAACGCCAAAAACAGACAAGGAGCTGGCGTTAAACGCCCAATGGAAGCTCAGCTCTGGCGTTCAAACGCCAGAAACAGGTAAGAAGCTGGCGTCCAACGCCAATCAAGCTTCTAACCCTGGCATCCAAACGCCAGTGAGGGATCAGACACACACAAGTGCTGATAGCAACCTCTCTAAAAAGGCTTCTCCAACCATCTCTGTAGAAAATAAATCTACAGCAACTAAGGTTGAGGAATACAAAGCCAAGATACCTTATCCTCAAAAACTCCGCCAGGAGGAGTAGGATAAGCAATTTGTTCGCTTTGCAGACTATCTCAGGACTCTTGAAATAAAGATTCTGTTTGCAGAGGCACTTGAGCAAATACCCTCTTATGCCAAGTTCATGAAAGATATAATGAGTCACAAGAAGGATTGGAGAGAAATTGAAAGAGTTTTCCTCACTGAAGAATGCAGTGCAGTCATTCTGAAAAGCTTCCCAGAAAAGCTTAAAGATCCCGGGAGCTTTATGATACCATGCATATTAGAGGGTAATTTCACCAAGACAGCTTTATGTGATCTTGGGACAAGCATCAACCTAATCCATGCATCCACTATCAGAAAGCTTGGCTTGACTGAAGAGGTCAAACCAACCCGGATCTGTCTTCAACTTGCTGATGGCTCCATTAAATACCCATCAGGCATAATTGAGGACATCATTGTCAAGGTTGGGCCATTTGCCTTCCCTACTGACTTTGTAGTGCTGGAAATGGAGGAGCACAAGAGTACAACTCTCATTCTAGGAAGACCATTCCTAGCAACTGGACGAACCCTCATTGACGTCCAAAAAGGGGAGATAACCCTGAGAGTCAATGAGGATGAGTTTAAGTTGAATGTTGTCAAAGCTATGCAATATCCAGACACATCAGACGACTGCCTGAGCATCGATATTATTGACTCCCTGGTAGAAGAGGTCAATATGACTAAGAGTCTCGAATCAGAGCTAGAGGACATTTTTAAAGATGTTCAGCCTGATCTGGAGGAACCAGAGGAAATAAAAGAACCTCTGAAAACTCCTCAGGAAGAGGAGAAACCTCCTAAACCCGAGCTCAAACCACTACCATCATCCCTGAAATATGCATTTCTGGGAGAAGGTGACACTTTTCCTGTAATCATAATCTCTGCTTTAGAGCCACAGGAAGAGAAAGCACTAATTCAGGTGCTAAGGACACACAAGACAGCTCTTGGGTGGTCCATAAGTGATCTTAAGGGCATTAGCCCAGCCAGATGCATGCACAAGATCCTATTAGAGGATGATGCTAAGCCAGTGGTTCAACCACAGAGGCGGCTAAATCCCGCCATGAAGGAGGTGGTGCAGAAAGAGGTCACTAAGTTACTAGAGGCTGGGATTATTTATCCTATTTCTGATAGCCCCTGGGTGAGTCCTGTCCATGTTGTCCCTAAGAAGGGAGGTATGACAGTGGTTCATAATGAAAAAAATAAACTGGTTCCTACAAGAACAGTTACAGGGTGGCGTATGTGTATTGACTACAGAAGGCTCAATACAGCCACCAGGAAGGATCACTTCCCTTTACCATTCATAGACCAGATGCTAGAAAGACTAGCAGGTCATGAATACTACTGCTTTTTGGATGGCTATTCAGGTTACAACTAAATTGCAGTAGATCCTTAGGACCAAGAGAAAGCAGCATTCACATGTCCATCTGGAGTATTTGCATGCAGAAGAATGCCTTTTGGTCTGTGCAATGCACCTGCAACCTTTCAGAGGTGCATGCTCTCTATCTTCTCTGATATGGTAGAGAAATTTCTGAAAGTCTTCATGGATGACTTCTCAGTATTTGGAGACTCATTTAGCTCCTGTCTTAACCATCTAGCACTTGTTCTGAAAAGATGCCAAGAGACTAACCTGGTTCTAAATTGGGAAAAATGTCACTTTATGGTGACTGAAGGAATTGTCCTTGGGCATAAAATTTCGAACAAGGGAATAGAGGTAGATCAAGCTAAGGCAGAGGTAATTGAAAAATTACCACCACCCACCAATGTTAAGGCAATCAGAAGCTTTCTGGGGCATGCAGGATTCTATATGAGGTTTATAAAGGATTTTTCAAAAATCGCAAAACCTCTGAGTAATCTGCTAGCTGCTGACACGCCATTTGTGTTTGACACAGAGTGTCTGCAGGCGTTTGAAACCCTGAAAGCTAAGCTGGTCACAGCACCAGTTATTTCTGCACCAGATTGGACATTACCTTTGGAACTAATGTGTGATGCCAGTGACCATGCCATTGGTGCAGTATTGGGACAGAGGCATAACAAGCTTCTGCATGTCATTTATTATGCTAGCCGTGTTTTAAATGATGCCCAGAAAAATTACACAACCACAGAAAAAGAGCTGCTTGCAGTGGTTTATGCCATTGACAAGTTTAGATCATACTTAGTAGGATCAAAAGTGATTGTGTACACTGACCATGCTGCTCTTAAATATCTACTCACAAAGCAGGATTCAAAGCCCAGGCTCATAAGATGGGTGTTGCTTCTGCAAGAGTTGATATAGAAATAAGAGTCAGAAAAGGGACAGAGAATCAAGTAGCTGATCACCTATCCTGGATAGAACCAGTAGCAGGAGCATCCCTCCCTCCTACTGAGATCTCTGAAACCTTTCCGGATGAGCAATTATTTGCTATTCAGGAAGCTCTGTGGTTTGCAGACATTGCAAACTATAAGACACAAGGTTCTCTTTCTGTAACCATGGAGAGGAAGCATGAAAAGCTTCTCTCAATACAGAGTAAAAAAAAACCCCCACATTCAAACTCTAAGTTTGGTGTTGGGAGGCCACAACCAAACTCTAAGTTTGGTGTTGAGAGGCCCCAATCCTGCTCTGATTATCTGTGAGGCTCCATGAGAACTCACTGTCAAGCTATTGACAATAAAGAAGCGCTTATTGGGAGGCAACCCAATTCTTACTTATCGATGTTAATTTTCTGTTTTCCATTTTTATTTTATGTTTTCTTTAGGATGATGATCATGTGGAGTCACAGAAATCAAAGCAAAGTCAAAAACAACATTAAAACAGCTCACCCTGGAGGAAGAGCTTACTGGCATTTAAACGCCAGTAAGAAGCATCAGACTGGCGTTTAACGCCAGAAAGAAGCATCAAGCTGGCGTTAAACACCAGACACAAGCACCAAGTTGGCATTCAACGCCAAGAAAGGGGAAAAGCTGGCGTTTAACGCCAGAAACAAGCAGCAGTCTGGCGTTAAACGCTAGGATTGCACACTAAGGGCGTTTTGCATGCCTCAATGGAGCAGGGATGCTAAGTCCTTGACCCCTCAGGATCTGTGGACCCCACAGGATCCCCACCTACCTCACCATTCTAATTCAAACCATTCCCCTCCCATACCCACCCATTCACACACCTCCTTCTCCTCCACTTCTCCTTCTACTCCCTTCTATCTTCTTTTGCTCGAGGACGAGCAAACCTTTTAAGTTTGGTGTGGAAAAAAGCATTGCTTTTTGTTTTTCCATAACCATTTATGGCACCTAAGGCCGGAAAAACCTCTAGAAAGAGGAAAAGGAAGGCAGTTGCTTCCACCCCCGAGTCATGAGAGATGGAGAGGTTCATCTCAAGGGTCCATAGTTTAGTGGTAGAGCATTTGACTGCAGATCAAAGAGCTATGAGGAAGGAGCAACAAAGACAAGGAAGAAACATAGAAGAGCTCAAGAGCACCATTGGTTCTTCAAGAAGAGGAAGATGCCACCCTCACTAAGGTGGACCCGTTCCTTAATCTCCTTGTTCTTATTTCTCTGTTTTTTGTTTACTATGCTTTATGTTTATTTATGTTTGGGTCTTATTACATGATCACTAGTATCTAAGTGTCTATGTCTTAAAGATATGAATGTCCTATGAATCCATCACCTTTCTTAAATGAAAAATGTTTTCTGAAAAAGAAAAAGAAGTACATGAATTTCGAATTTTAAAATAGTTTAATTATTTTGATGTGGTGGCAATACTTTTTATTTTCTGAATGAATGCTTGAACAGTACATATGTCTTTTGAATTTGTTGTTTATGAATGTTAAAATTGTTGGCTCTTGAAAGAATGATGAAAAAGGAGAAATGTTATTTGATAATCTGAAAAATCATAAAAATAATTCTTGAAGCAAGAAAAAGCAGTGAAGAACAAAGCTTGCAAAAAAAATGCGAAAAAAAAAGAGAAAGCAAGAAAAAGAAAAAGCAAGCAGAAAAAGCCAAAAGCTCTTTAAACCAAAAGGCAAGAGCAAAAAGCCAATAGCCCTTAAAACTAAAAGGCAAGGGTAATAAAAAGGATCCAAGGCTTTGAGCATCAGTGGATAGGAGGGCCTAAAGGAATAAAATCCTGGCCTAAGCGGCTAAACCAAGCTGTCCCTAACCATGTGCTTGTGGCGTGAAGGTGTCAAGTGAAAACTTGAGACTAAGCGGTTAAAGTCGAGGTCCAAAGCAAAAACAGAGTGTGCTTAAGAACCCTGGACACCTCTAATTGGGGACTTTAGCAAAGTTGAGTCATAATCTGAAAAGGTTCACCCAGTTATGTGTCTGTGGCATGTATGTATCCGGTGGTAATACTGGAAAACAGAGTGCTTAGGGCAATGGCCAAGACTCATAAAGTAGCTGTGTTCAAGAATCAACATACTAAACTAGGAGAATCAATAACACTATCTGAATTCTGAGTTCCTATAGATGCCAATCATTCTGAACTTCAAAGGATAAAGTGAGATGCCAAAACTATTCAGAAGCAAAAAGCTAATAGCCCCGCTCATCTAATTAAGACTGATCTTCATAGATGTTTTTGGAATTCATTGTATAGTCTCTTCTTTTTATCCTACTTTGTTTTTAGTTGCTTGGGGACAAGCAATAATTTAAGTTTGGTGTTGTGATGAGCGGATAATTTATACGCTTTTTGGCATTGTTTTTAGGTAGTTTTTAATATGTTTTAGTCACTTTTTACTATATTTTTATTAGTTTTTAAATAAAAATCACATTTCTGGATTTTACTATGAGTTTATATGTTTTTTTTTTTATTTCAGGTAATTTCTGGCTGAAATTGAGGGACCTGAGCAAAAATCTGATTTAGAGGCTGAAAAAGGACTACAGATGCTGTTGGATTCGGACCTCCCTACACTCAAAGTAGATTTTCTGGAGCTACAGAAGTCCAAATGGTGCGCTCTCAATTACGTTGGAAAGTAGACATCCAGGGCTTTCCAGAAATATATAATAGTCCATACTTTTCTCAAGGATAGATGATGTAAACTGGCGTTCAACGCCAGTTCCATGTTGCATTCTGGCGTTAAATGCTAGAAACAGGTTACAAGTTGGAGTTAAACGCCAGAAACAGGTTACAACCTGGCGTTTAACTCTAGAAACAGCCTAGGCACTTGTAAAGCTCAAGTCTCAGTCCCAGCACACACCAAGTGGGCTCCAGAAGTGGATTTCTGCACTATCTATCTTAGTCTACTCATTTTCTGTAAACCTAGGTTACTAGTTTAGTATTTAAACAACTTTTAGAGATTTATTTTAGACCTCATGACATTTTTAGATCTGAACTTTGTACTCTTGACGGCATGAGTCTCTAAACTCCATTGTTGGGGGTGAGGAGCTCTGCTGTGTCTCGATGAATTAATGCAATTATTTCTGTTTTCTATTCAAACACGCTTGTTTCTATCTAAGATGTTCATTTGCACTTCAATATGATGAATGTGATGATCCGTGACACTCATCACCATTCTTAATCTATGAACGTGTACCTGACAACCACTCCCGTTATACCTTCGATTGAATGAGTATCTCTTGGATTCTTTAATCAGAATCTTCGTGGTATAAGCTAGAATCCATTGGCAGCACTCTTGAGAATCCGGAAAGTCTAAACCTTGTCTGTGGTATTTCGAGTAGGATTCAGGGATTGAATGACTGTGACGAGCTTCAAACTCACAAGGGTTGGGCGTAGTGACAGACGCAAAATGATCAATGGATCCTATTCCAGCATGAGTGAGAACTGACAGATGATTAGTCGTGCGGTGACAGCGCACCTGGACCATTTTCACTGAGAGGACGGATGGTAGCCATTGACAACAGTGATCCACCAACACACAGCTTGTCATAGGAGGAACCTTGCGTGCATGAAGAAGAAGACAGGGGGAAAGCAGAGATTCAGAAGACAAAGCATCTCCAAAACTCCAACATATTCTCCATTACTGCATAACAAGTATTTATTTCATGCTCTTTTATTTTTCGCAATTCAAATTGATAATCATAATTAATCTCCTGACTAAGATTTACAAGGTAACCATAGATTGCTTCAAGCCAACAATCTCCGTGGGATCGACCCTTACTCACGTAAGGTATTACTTGGACGACCCAGTGCACTTGCTGGTTAGTTGTGCGGAGTTGTGAAAAGTATGAATCACAATTTCGTGCACCAGTTTCTCGAAGTTATAATCGTCAAATTAAGGAGAAATATTTCAAAATAGGTGAGTTAGTTCTGAAAGTTATTTTACCAATGGAAAAGAAATCAAAATTTCTTGGTAAATGGTCCCGTAACTGGGGAGGACCCTTCCAAGTGATAGGGGCATATTTTGGAAATGCTTATCAAATTAAAGATATCGAATCAGGAAAAGTGATTAATTCGATTAATGGGAAATATTTAAAATATTTCTATTGTTGGCAAACATAGAAATTTAACATGCATAAGTTCAGAAAAGTTGAAAGTCATTACAAAAACAAAATTACAAATGAAAAGAAATTCAAGAAGCCAATAGTTTTGCCAAATCGGAGCGCAGCTTTGTCCTTTTGTTTTTCAGAATAGTAAGTATTTCAATCTGCTTGAACTTGTCAGCTTGAATTCTCTCGAGTTTTTTTTTTATATTCTCCCCGCTCGGTGTCGATTGAGACAAGTTTCTGGATAAGGAGATGTTGCTCTTGTTGGGCTGCAGCCAGAGGTTTGGCTAGGGTGGCTCGACTTTGGCGTATGGTGGAAGTTGTTGGTTGTTCTATTCCAGAAGCAGGTCACAGCCCCAATCATCCAAGGGTGTGTGGTAAGTGAGAAGTGGAAAAGCCTTAGTAGTCTGTGGATTCCCAAAGCTTTCCAATCAGCACTTTTGGTAGGTTCGAGACGTCGATACCAAACTGTGAAATCATATCCCCGAGGATTAATCTTTGGATTGTTCCTGAAGGATTTTTGATTGATGAAATGGGAGATGTTAAAAGATTGGTTTATCAGTAAATCTTTCCCATCAGCACTTGGAAAGAAAGAAAGTTTTTTATTTGCCCTCTCTAGAGACTCGATTGGCCCAAGGAAGCAATGTGTCTCAGCACCAATAGTGAATGGAATTAGGATTCTGGTGTCATTAGTTGGTAAATGAGGATCGTCAATGATGACTTGATTGAGAATGTGAAGGGCCGGTGGAGGTGGCGGTGCTGTAGTGGGGCCTTTCCCCTTGTCTTGGGTGGCAATTTGAGAAGAAGAACTAGCCATTTTCAGACAGAGTAAAAGGAGAATAAAGGTTAAAGTTTTTTGTGAAGAGTTTGCTGGTATGGAGGAAACTTAGAGAATGATGAAGATTCAAGAAATTTGAATTAAGGAAAGAGTAATCAATTTAAAGTATCACTGTAACCGTTACTGTAGAAGGGATGTGAATGGAGGTAACTTCGTGGAGAAGATGAAGTGGTAGAGCGAGGAAGCGTAAGTCTCGGGAGATGTGTCGAGTGAATTAATGGTAATGGGTTTTAAATAACAATTATTACTGATTTGGAGAAACTGACGTCTTTTGAATTAAGTGCTTTATTGTTCGATGATAATATCGAAGGCAACCACGTTAATCCAAGGGGGGCAATTTGTTGATAGAAAAAATATTTTCGATAAAAGTAAGTGGAATCGAAACGAGTCAAGTATGGTTTCTCGAGAAGACACGCGCATAAGTATAAAGTTGGAAGTGATTGGTGCCGATTTGGTTTTCGATTGTTTTGTTGATCGAGTAAGTCAAATCGAGGAGAAGTTTCGATTCGGAAAATCGAGTAAGGCCTTTGAAAGAGCCGGTCGAATAGTTGTGAAAGTGGGAAGTTAATAGCTTTTATTGCACGAGGAGATCATGGGAAATATCTACAATCATATGGCGAGAACGGTTACCAAGGGAGACTGCACTTCAAAATTAAAATGTTGTATTTAATTTTAATTAATTACCAATTAATCGTTAGTTATGTAAAAATTAGCCTATAAATATTAGGAAATCTTAGTGAAGAGGGGGTGGAAACTTTTATTTAGAAAAACACTCTAGCACTCTCACATCCCAACGAATTCTTGAGTTTGCATTCGAGTTACATTTTCTGTAGGGTTCCTTCCACCTTTTCCTTTCTTTTAATTTATTCTTTCTGTAAACTTATCATTTCAATTAATTTTATTTACTAAATGTCCTTCACTTTTGTTTGTTCAATTTATCTTTCTGCATTTGAATCTTTTATGTTGAAGTCCTTTCAATCCAATCAAGGGCATTTTATTGTCTTCTTTTAATTTCATTGCAAATCTTTCCATTTATTATTTATTTAGTTTTCAAAAATTTCAATATCTAAGTTTCAATTATTAATTAACAGATTTACTTTATTTTAATTTTTAAATTTGGTCTAATCGAAGACGCTTTTGATGCACTTCTAGAAAATTGGTACTCGCACAGAGGAGTAGGTTTCGCTCCCAGACCATTAGAATCAAACCACCATCGATTTGCTAAAAATCGACAAAACAAATATATTTATGTATAATATATATTTTTTTAGGAGAAAATAATTTTTTATGTTTTATTATTTTAAACTAATTAATAATTAAAAAATTATATCCGTTTGATTGATTAACTTTTTCGATTCTTTGAACGATTTGTTGTTAATTAATTTTTTTACCTAAATCAGACCTATCTAACTCGAATCGATTTAGTGATCGATTCTTAGTTAATCATATTGAACAGGTCGGTTTGTCTTATAACTATGCTCAAAAGAGAAAAAACATATTAAATTTGTTCGTAAGCCTTTCACGCAATCACCTTGATCTGATATATTCATGGAAATAATCTCTTGTATGTTGTATTCCACTAAGAAATAAAAATGGAACCTTCGACCACGAATTAACAATCACCTTTTTACTAGTTTATTTCAATGCAAATCATCTTAGGTAGCCTGCCTAAGTGCCTAACAGAACTAGAACTATTCTGTTTTATCATGTAAAAATATTATATTCCCACTAAACTAGAAAGCAATACTACTTTAATAATGTTTCACCCTTTGACTATGACAAACGCATTATTTCGATTTCGTTCTCCCTTATTTTGTTTTTTACCGTTGATTATGGTGTAATGCCATTGCAAAAAAGTTCTTCAATGTATAATTATATATATCTTAAATTTATTCTTTTCATGTTACATAAAATCCTTTATAAAATAAGAGTCGAACCCACAAATCTAAACCAAAAGAAATACAAAACAATTAACCTCTATAACCACATTTATCTCTTACTCCATATCTGATCGTTCAAGAAAGAAAGCATGTGATTCTAATAGATATATCATATATTCATTTTACTTTTTTTATTTATTTATTTTGGGTATATAACTGTTTCGAGACTTACCTAGAATCGAATGGTGGTTGGGCTTGTTTGTGAGGTCCAAGCACTAGAGGAGGGTGGTCTCCAACTTGGTTTACGTCTGGGAGCTGCCGTCCGAGTTGTGTATGTGAAAGAATGGGGAGTGATACTTGCAAAGACACTTCGATGCCTAAGTCAGCATGGGGTTAAGCAAGTTTAGAATGTATTGGAACTTAGAGATACCTGAGGGGTATCAGTGTATTTATAGTGATGATCCAATAACCACCGTTGGAGTAGTTCCACTTCTAAAGGTGGATTACCGTCCCTTTATCTTAGGGTTGTTGAGATGTGGCTTCTAGAAGTGGATTGAGAGATTTTAGAGGCAGTTACTTACTTGAATAAGTGCTATCTGCCAGCTATCCCTTGAGCCCGCCTTCTTAGGGAGGAAATCTATGTTGAGTCCGACCTCTTCTGAAGAGGTCGGTGGATAACAAAGGCCAATCTTTAGATTGGCATTTTGGTGTATTTGGACCTGAGCCATAGTGTTGGGGCAGGTAGGAACAGTGCCCCTACTCGAGTCCGATCTCTTTTGCTTATGAGATCGGACTCGAGTATTGAACTTGGGTCTGTAGCCGACGTGATTTTTAAAACTGACGTGATTTTAAATTTCTTAACCGTCAAGTATAATCAAACGTCACATCCGTTGGGGTTTTCGCATTTACACATGGGAGCAGTTACATTGGTAACGACGCGTTTCTTTAATGATCGCGTCAATTTACCCTTATGCCCCTGACGTGTTATAAATACTTTTCCCTCTCTTTAAACGACTTATTTTTGCCAAGTCTTTTTTCTAGAACTGATTTGTACAACTCGTTCTTTCCGAGTTATTTAAGGCTTGTAGGCTCTGTATGATTGGTTTTAGCACATCTTGCTTAACCAAAGAATATTTCTTGTCCTAGTTTTGTATAACTGGTTCAGTTTGAGTTGTTTTGAGGATACATGACTTGTTTTAATACAAATCACCTTTCTGAAACTTATTCCGATTTCTTACGACTTGTTTTGATACAAATCATTTATTTCAAAACTCGTAATTATTTCTGAGTATAACCTCATCTAGCTCGTTTGATGCGAGTAGTTTTAAGGTCTTACGATTTGTTTCATTTCAAATCGTTTAATTAAAACGTGGCTATTTCTTGATCTAATTTCATACAACTCATTTAAATTCGAGCTGTTTTTAGGACTTCACACCTTGTTTCAAGTACAACTTGTTTATTTTGAGTCCTTTTAAAGTATCAGATCATCTTTATAACCATCGGACTTCGTTGCTTTATCCATTGTGCCCCTGCTCGAGGTTGAGCTTTATGAAGTCGGACTCGAGTAGTCAAGCAGAAAGGATTTTCGAATGAAGCCTTTCAATGATTTGTTCAACTCGTTCATTCCGAGTTAGGTGACTTGTTTTTTATACAAGTAACTCTTTTGAAGCACAACTAGTTATATATCAAGTTGTTTTGCGCGATTTGTTTTAATACAAATTGCTTAAATCATATGGTTATTTTTTACTCGATTTTGTTCAACTCATGAGCTTGAGTTGTTTTAAATCATCAAGCTGTATTATAACCATTGGACACCAATTTGTACCTCGTCGCTTTATCCGAGCGACCATTGATAAGGTCAGCTCGTGATTTTTGCATTTTGTCGAGCATAAATTGGCGCCTTAGGTGAAGGGATTATATGCTTATTCCCTCCCCTTTCTAGTTTTTACAAGGTTGTCATCCTTGCATATGATACAACTCGTTTTACCCAAGTCGTTTTAGAGGATAGTTTTTACGTTTCGATTTTGTTCAAAATCGTTTGCAATCCTTTCTTTCCTTTTTAACTCGTTTCTATACGAGTCATTTGGTTAAAGGATTTTTGTTTTGATTTTACTTTAGTGATTCATTTTGATACAAATCACTTTTTAATGCTTTGCTTTAATGATTTGTTTTGATACAAATCACTTTTAAAGCTTTGCTTTTAAATAAAAACGACTTGTGCTTGACACAATTTCGTTGAAAATATGGTTGACTGGCACAACTTGTTTAATCCGAGTTGTCCTTATGTTGTTGTGAATGCTAGAACAAGTTTTCTTTGAACAACTTGTTTTTGTGAAATTGTTCCATTTTATACGACTAGGTCGTTTATTTTTAGAACTTGTAGAGATGAGATCGTGGGCTTGAGATTTTGTACGATTCATTTGTTACCCATGTGGGTCGAGTTGTTAAATCGTATTTATACCTTGAGGGGTATATTTAGTTAAGTTACTTTTGCGACTTGTTCTAAACACAACTTTTTCAACCCGTTTAGCCTGAGCTGTTTCGAGGTATTTTCTTTCCAATTTGCGTATGTAACTTCTTTCCACCAATTGGTTCCTCGTCGCTTCATCCAGGAGATTTCTATATGATCGGCCCGTGATTTTCGCGGTTTATCGAGCTTCTATTGGTGTGTGTTAATTGTAGAAAATCAATTTTCATAAGGAATTGTTTTATCTCCTTATGTTGGAGGTGTGTCGCGACCTGGGTAGTTCGTCACCTTTGAGGTCGGACACTTTGTAGTAGCCATTTTCTAAGATTTCAGTAATCTTGTAGGGTCTTATCCAGTTTGCTGTCAGTTTTTCTTCGCCCGACCTCTGTAACCTGATATTATGTCTTATCAGGATGAGGTCATTTATGGCGAATCTTGTAGCCATCTTTTGTCTCAAAATCTCTTTTCTTATCCGATTTTGCTCTCGAATTTCTGAAAGGAGGTTGAGTTTGGTTTTCCTTTATTTATATCAATGGGAATTATGGCTTCTGTGCCATATGCATGAATAGTACCCCTACTCGAGGTCGAGCTTCATGAAGTCAGATTCGAGCATTTAGTCATGTCATTCTTGAATCTTACTATTTGTTGCTATGTGATTTTTACAAGTTATTTTGGACTCTCTTTCTGGAAAGTCGGATAACTTGTTTTATACTTGTTGTATCAACCTAGTAAGGGGTCGAATACTTATCTCTTGGCTTGAGGAGGCATTCTTACAAATCACTATCCTTTTTCAATTTGTTTTAAACAAATTGTTGTGAGGTTGGGTTTACATTTTCTTTGTGTTGATGTTTGATTATCATCACGCTTTCCTCAAATTATTTTTGCGATTCGTTTTAAGTTTGCCCCCTTGCCAGCTTGTTTTAATACAAGTGGCTTAATGAGGTCGGACTACAATTTGTATTTATAACTTCTTACACCACTTTAGATCTTGTCACTTCAAGTCAGAAAAAAGTGTGCATTAGGAAGTAAGGTTCGCTTTCTAGCTGTAGTATCCCTTTTGTTGTAGACATGGCACAATCTAGGTAGATTGTTTTTGAGAAAATTGGATATGTTGTAGTAGTTTTTTTCCAAGTCTTAAGTGACTTTGTTGGGATCTTTTCATTTTGGTGTTCACATTTCTTCGTCCGATTTTGGCCCGATGTCATTTTGGATCAAGACGAGGTTGCCAGTTGAGAAATTTTTTTGTATGATCTCTTTATGGCCATTTATACTTGGGAGCTGGCTCTTGAAGTCATACCTTGAGAAAGAGGTCGAACTTTTCTTTGTAAGCTCTTAAAGAGATCGGATTTTTATTTGTAGACTTGAATCCTCAGAAGAGGTCAGATTATCTTCGTAAGCTTGGATCCTTAGAAGGTGTCAGATTTTTCTTTTTAAGCTTTGGAAAGAGGTCAAATTTTTTTTCTAAGCTTGGAGGTTTTCGACCTCATTGTAGACTCTGATCTTTAAAAGAAGTCGGAATTTTTTTCTGGTAATCTTCGAGGTTTTCGACCTCATTGTAGACTTGATTATGAAAGAGGTCGGATTTTTTCACAAACTCCAAAAAGAGGTCGAATTTTTTCTTTGTCAGATCTAAAAGAAGTCGAATTTTTCTTTATCAGCTTGGAGGTTTTTGACCTCATTGTAGAGTTTGACTTTTAAAAGAGTTCAGACTTTTCTGTATGAGCTCTGAAAGAGGTCAGAATATCCTTTGTAAGCTTGGAACTTTTCGACCTCATTGAAGAGTCTAACCTTTAAAAGAGGTCGGACTTTTCTCTGTGAGGTCGGAATTTGTACAATATTTCCCGATCTGAAGACTTGTTTGAAATTGCTGAGATGGCTATATGGATCAGTAGGTCTATCATAGGAATCTACGTTGGGATGTTGGAAATTTCTTGGAACCTTTGCACGCATGACCTCTTTAGAGAAAAGATCGTCTCCTCCAATGAAGACTAAGTCTTTGTCATCCTGACTTTCTTTTTTCCTTGGCTTGGATTCTAGTTTTCTTGGTTTATCTTTAATCTCTCTTTTGTTGTGAAGCTCTTTTCGGAGTTGGCTCTCGATTCTCTTCGTCATTCTAACCCGTTAAGGGATCTCCAATTTTTTTTGTAGATTCTGCCATTAAGTCTTTAATCAGACTAGTTGCTTCTTTTGCTGGAGTAGTAGGACTTTTGTTTATTCTCTTTTTTTTTTCACGTATCTTCTTTTGCCAATTGAATTTTCTGAGTTGAAAATTCTTTTATTCAGTTGGCTTTCGAGTTCGTCTTGGTTTGCTTTCTACAATGACCTTGGGACGGTGCTTTCTTCTCCTTTGTTTTGGTTGTGGTGTGCTTTCTTTCTAAATTTCATCCATCTTGATTGGTGTGCAAACAACATCAAATTCTACCACATGATTATTTCTTTCTATATTCATTGGCAGTGATGTAATTTGTGAGCAACCAACGAAGGATGTGCCATGAAAATTTTTCGTGTTATTTATGGCTCTGTTGTAATTGATATGTGAATCCAATGAAGAAAAAATTGGATTCATCAATCCATTGTCGGATTGGGTTGCATTCAAATTGGCTGATGCCGTATTTTTTAGCATAAATTGGGAAGAAAGATTTCATTATTTTTTATCAATAATATTTTCCATTCCTTCTTCAATTACTGACCAATATGAGACATTTTATTTATTGATAAAACCTATGTATTTGAAACATACAAGTGCTCCATTACCATGAGTGGGTATCATGATTCTTTCCGAGGTTGTAAGTCGGCACAGATGTCATTGTCCATTCTTTTCCACGAAGAGATTGTGATCAGTCACGTACCATTTTCTCCCTCTTTTTTCTTTTTTTTTTTTTTTGAAAACGGTGACGAATTTGCAGTTTCCAATCCACCATGGTTGGTGTCTATGAGTGCATTATCTTTGTTTCTACCGTTTGATATATTTAATCCAATTTAACTGTGGAAGTAGAATCATCATCCCTATTTGATATCCTCTGCCCATTGGGAGAAATTTTTACAGATTTCTGGTATCCATAGAAATTGTATTCCAGCTTTTTTTTAACATGCTTGCATCTAATTCATGTCGAGTGGTTGTCTGACTATCTTGTTGATCATTTGCCATTATCAAGGGTTGAGCTCCAGGTCCCCGGCAACGGTGCCAATGTTCCGGGGCTTACCTAAAACCGGATGGTGGTTGGGCTTGTTTGTGAGGCCCAAGCACTAGAGGAGGGTGGTCTCCGACTTGGTTTACGTCTGGGAGCCGCCGTTCGAGTTGTGTATGTGAAAGAATGGGGGTGGTACCTGCAAAGACACTCCGATGCCTAAGTCAGCATGGGGTTAAGCAGGTTTAGAATGCATTGGAAGAGATACCTGAGGGGTGTCAGTGTATTTATAGTGGTGATCCAATAACCACCGTTGGAGTAGTTCCACTTCTGAAGGTGGATAACCGTCCATTTATCTTAGGATTGTTGAGATGTGGCTTCTAGAAGTGGGTTGAGAGATTTTAGGGGCAGTTACTTACTTGAATAAGTGCTATCTGCCAGCTATCCCTTGAGCCCGACTTCTTAGGGAGGAAATCTGTGTTGAGTCCGACCTCTTCTGAAGAGGTCGGTGGATAACGAAGACCAATCTTTGGATTGGGTCTTTTGGTGTATTTGGACTTGGGTCATAGTGTTGGGTCAGGATAGAAACAATAACTATATATCACATTCATTATTTTAACTTTTTAAGTATCTAACCTTTTTTTTGGGTTAGTGACTTTTTAAGTGTCTTGTCAGTACGGCGGCGTTTGGTTATGAAAACGCACAAGACAAGACATTGAGAACAAAATATAAATGACAGAGATACAAAAATTAGTATTTTTGTATTTTGTTTAATGATAAACTAAAATAGATTATAAAAGTCTAATTTATTCTCATTTTTTAATTTAAAAATTTAGAAAGAAAAATATAATAATAAAAGTATAATTATGAAAAATTAATAAGTAATAAAAAAATAAATTGTATTCTTCATTAATATCTCAATATCCTTTCTATCAAGATATAGACACAAAATACATTAATTTAATATCTTTAGATATATTCATATCTCATCTACTAAATATAATTTTGTGTTTTTATGTCTTTAATATCCTGCCCTTAAAAATAAATACAACTTAAGGGATTTTCTTTTTTTAACAGTTTTATCAGAAGAGGTAGAGTTTAAATAATTAGAGATGCGGGTTTATCCTTATATTCATACTAATTATGTGTTTAATTTAAGGCCCACTTCGGGAAAGGTCCATATAATTCAGAAGTCAGGCAATATATATAGGCCATTTTTGTTAAAGCAATTCCCAGAATGAACCCAAAAAAAAGACGCAATCAACAGATATTATTGCCGTGTAAGCCTTTAGTATAATTCTAACCCAAAAGAAAAAAGGAAAAAAAATCTTTAGCGCAATTGATACATAAGGTGACTTTTATCCTTGTCCAAAAAAGAAAAACTGACTTTTGTTAAAATCACAAGTTCGAATTTCGTTCTGTTAAAAAAAAAAAAAAAAGTTCCAATTTCGTTCTGACGGAAAAATTTTGCTCTTAGATATTCCCATTTTTTATATGGAATCGCAAATAATTTTTATCCTAATATTTTTATGAAATGTACTTAAATCACAAGAATATATATAATTAGAAGTTGATAGTTAAAAATCGTTAAATAATAATTTGACTAAATTTTTATTTAACAATTTTTAATTATTAATTTTATGTAAAATTTACTGCATATGAATTTTTATAGTTAGATAAAAAAAACCATGGTAAGATAACATTAAACGGATTAATTAGGGGCACTTAAGATGAACTCGAAGCTCACAGAGGCCATGGCAAGAAATAACCCTAAGCGTGCTTAGTGCTTCCACATAATAGCGTCATTTTCAATATTCTTTTTATGCAATTAGAAATAAGGAGTATGCCCAAAGTGACATAGATAGCATACAGTGCTTATTAAAGAACGAATGGTCTCAAATTTTGTACAAGGTTATATCATACGATAGTCCTCAAAGAGTGTGCGTGAGCTAGAATGTTCAAGATTGGAGTCCACGTGGCTACTCCTGACACTCAAAAACTTGATGATGTCAGATCATGACATGGCACACCAACTTGACCCTGGCAACCACAAATTTGATGCTACTACTATTACTATAAAGTGAATATTATAATGAAAATGGTAAAAATATTTTTTTACGAAGATGTTTTGGTTAAAAGTGTGGTTTATTTATTTAGCTACACTTTAAATAAAAATAATATTTTTATAAATATTAAAATCTAACCATACAATCTATCATCTAAAAATAAAAAAAAAAATATATTCACATAAAAATAATTATAAAATTTTCACTGTAGTATCCACCTTACTATAATATTATAGTTGATGTTTTATATATCCATTTGTAGCCATTTATATTTTATTTTGATTTGTGCACTCCGTTGTGTACTCTCGTCTAAATTCATTGTTCTACTTCTATCACACTATCTTGTACTGACTTCCTTCAATGTTCCAGTGACTTCACAATTTAGATAATTACGGAAATGATTACAAGAAGAATAATCAAGTATTTCTAAGATATAATATATCAAAATTGTCCAAGATTTGGAAATAATATCTTTAGTTGATATGAAACTCTAATAGAATGCATGTGCAATTTATTTGTGTTTTATGTATTATTTATGACTATCATTATTTAAATTGTTTTGCTCATAACTATTTTTAAAATAATGGGCAAGAATACTTTCTAGTTTCTACAGATAATGTGGGTCAATTCTTCAATTTTTTTATACATTAAAAAAATAATATATAGATGACAAAAATAATCACTAAATTAAATATTTTGTATTATGTATATTTTAAACATATTATTTTTTATATATATTTTAATTAAATAATCAAATTGTAGCAATCAATAATCAAACTTATTTATATTAATATAATAAAAAAAATTACAAGATACTAAATAGAAATTTATATATGTGATAATTGATTTATAGTTAAATTTTAATATTTTTTTTACCAAAGACAAGGAGATTCAAATCCACGATTTTTAGATAAATATGAGGAAATTATGTCGTTTAAGCTATAACTTGTTAGCTAATTAAATTTTAATATACACATTATATAATTAGTATATTTAATATATTAATCATTAGAGAAAGTTTAGGAGGTTAGTATTTTTATTAAAATTTGGTCAGCATTTAACTAGGAAAATAAAAGTGAGTAATTTTATATTATTATATATAATCTTACACCATTAAAAATACTAATAATGACTAATTAATGACATTATTAAAAAAATTAATAATAACTAATTGATAATTACAAATTACAAAATTTGGTATCCCCTAATACTCCAATAATCATTATGCATATATTAAAAGAAAACGTTTAGGGAGCAGCAACTTTATTAAATTCTGACCAGCATGTAACCAGCAAAGAAAAGTGAGCTATTGGATGAAATCCCACACCAATCTCACACCATTAAAACTATTATTAATGATTATTTGATGACTACAAATCACAAAAATTACTGGCCTTAACATTCCTCGTATTAAAATTAACAACACATATATCCTAAATACATTGATTTAGTATTAATTTTTTTTAAATATAGCAATTTCTATAAAGCATTCTAAAAAAAACTATTATTGAAAAGATTTTCCTTTTTTATATTCTTAAACGATATCCTTTGAAATCCTTATTTGAATCTGTTTGCTTGATATTCGGTGAATGGCAAAAATTAGAGTTTACTGCATAAGAATCTGCATTGAATATTGGGATCCCCAGGCAATTCTAGCGCTTTCCACCCACGGGTTGCCCTTTCCAGAAACTTCCCATAACGTACCCTTCACCGTCAGATCACTTTCCTGTAACACGTGGACGAACCAGATCACAGGATCGTCCAAAATTGCATGATCAAACAAACACGAATAAAAATACCCCCACCTCCTCCTCCTTCCTTTCTTTATATATACACACACACATATAGCAATAACCGCGCTCTATTGTCGAGAATCACCAACATAGCATTCAGTAAAACAATCACGCTACCAAACAAAGCCTAATTCCCTTCCTTTCTTTTTCTTCACCATCAACTATGGCACCTCCTGAGCTTGTTCCAACCGCCGCTGCTGCTTCCGCCTTCACCGCGAAAACTGCCACCACACTCCCCAGGCGAGCCTACGTCACTTTCCTCGCCGGAAATGGTGACTACGTCAAAGGTGTTGTTGGACTGGCCAAAGGCCTCCGCAAGGTCAAGTCAGCTTACCCTCTGGTGGTGGCGATCCTCCCCGACGTGCCGGAGGAGCACCGTCAGATACTTGAGTCACAAGGTTGTATAGTTCGCGAGATCGAACCGGTTTACCCTCCTGAGAACCAGACTCAGTTCGCCATGGCCTATTATGTCATCAACTACTCCAAGCTCCGTATCTGGGAGGTATGTAAGGGAAATGTTCGCTTATTGTTTTTTGTCATATAATAATTTAGTTGTGTATCATTTTTTTTTTACGAAAACCTCTTTGTTATGGTGTAGTTTGTGGAGTACAGTAAGATGATATACTTGGATGGAGACATTGAGGTATATGAGAACATAGATCACTTGTTTGATCTTCCAGATGGAAAGTTCTACGCTGTAATGGATTGCTTCTGCGAGAAGACATGGAGTCACAGCCCTCAATACAAGATCGGTTACTGCCAGCAGTGCCCTGACAAGGTGCAATGGCCTGAAGAGTTGGGTCAACCACCGTCCCTGTACTTCAACGCTGGCATGTTCGTGTTTGAGCCATCCATGGAAACTTACCACGACCTTCTCAGAAAACTCCAGATCACACCTCCTACTCCCTTTGCGGAGCAGGATTTCCTCAACATGTATTTCAAGGACATTTACCAGCCCATTCCCTTGGTTTATAACCTTGTTCTCGCCATGCTCTGGCGCCACCCTGAAAATGTTGACCTTGATAAAGTCAAAGTTGTTCACTACTGTGCAGCGGTATGTTGTATTAACTCATTCAACTTCAATTCGTTTAACTGTTATTAACAGTGAAATATTGGTTGATTGAATTATTGATTAAAGATGGTGGGGTTATGTATTCAGGGATCCAAACCATGGAGGTATACGGGAAAGGAAGAAAATATGCAGAGGGAGGACATAAAGATGTTGGTGAAGAAATGGTGGGATGTCTATTATGATGCATCCCTTGATTACAAGAAACCGCCGCTATCCAGTGACGAAGCTGATCCATTCGTGCATGTACTTTCTGAGGCTGCCGAAGTTCACTATGTCGCTTCGGCCTCAGCTGCTTAGATTCAACCTCAACAAAATACTCAAAATTTCAGAAAAAAGAAAAAAAAAGAGTGGATTAGAGTTATAGACAGAAGAGTAGGTGCAACAAGTAATTTTATTGCTATACTTTGCGGTCAAAAGAAGGGAGGTTCCTTTTCTCAACATGGACAAGTTGAACCGTCGCTATGCTGATTGCAATCATGGTTATTACTTGATTAGTTGATTAAGAGGAAGCCCTCAACCAGTTTATATTTTTGCGGTTATTTTCCCCTTTTTTGTGTGGGTTTGTTGGGTTGGTTATCTAGGATCAAGGGTCTGTTTATATTGGCGTGGCTTTAATTTGGTCGTTATTTTCATCCAATATTATTAACTATAAATACTATAAATTGTAAATTGTGTTGTGGGTTTGTGGTTTTTCTTTTTTTTCTTTTTCATTGGATTTTGCTATTGTAATATTTGAAGGCAATTTCCTAATGAAAAGAAAAACTTTCAATGGAATTACCTCATGCATAGCTCTCATGTCTTTTTCTATTGTGAAGTAGTATGTTGTTTTCTACTTTAAGTGGGTCAAAATTCTAAGATGTGGATTATTATTAGTTGGCAAATAAATTTGTTGCGCGATCCATGTTCCTCCCTAGAAGGTGGAACTAGAAATTGACAAATGAAATGAAATTACCCTTCCTCTGATCTGTCCTCAATGATCCTCATATTGAAGCAAAATGTTTGATGAAACTAGTTGTTCTAAAACGTGTTCTAATGTTTCATTTTCACTTTCCGCTGCTATAAAATGTGAAGTTCCAATGATTTTGAATATGTAGATTTGTCTCAATTTCGGTCGCTATCAATGATGTCAACATTGATTTATAAACATAGAAAGGTTAATTATTAGGATTTTGGAATTTATTTAAGTTCTTGGTTTCAAATTCTATTTCGGAATAATATAGTAAGATTAATCTTCCGTACAAGCTTTTTTACTGTATAAGTTATATAAGTTCTGAAAATTCCTAATCCCTAAAACGTGTCTCTTATTGCATGTATGTTTCACGCGCCTCTTTAACAAATTTTTCAATCAATCAATGCGTAAATATATAACTTCTTTTTTCGAAAGGATTTCGTTTTCTTTTTTGATTTCCTTCTACATTTTCTTGTCTTTTCTCTTCTATCTCTTTTGTGCGTTTCTCTTTCCTTTCTCCTTCGCCGTTTACGTAAGTTTTTCTTTTTGTTCTCTTTCTTCATTTTTCTAGTTTTTCATTGTTTCTGAAATTAAGTTCTGAAATCGTTTTGAAGATAATGGATGATTCAACTTCAGATTATCAGCTGAATCAGAGCAAAGTGGATTTTGAATTTGAATCCAATGAAGTTCCTGAGGTGTAGTTTAATTCTAGTTAATAACTGAATTTGAATTTGAATCCAGTTAGTAGTTTATAATTGTGTAGTTGAATAATGCGTGAACCTTGTCTGTGAAATTTGCTGTTTATTATTCCTTGTTTGAATTGAATCTAATGTACTAGTTCTGATGAATTTTCTGCATTTTATATCAGATGTTCGGGTGTAAATAAGGAATATTTGGGTGTATTTTAGGAAAGTTTGGGTGTATTTACAGTTTATGACTTTTCATCTAATTGAGGGTGAATTGTCTTATTCTTTTAGTTGAATTATTTTAGTTTCTATTTAATGATGATTTATGAATCTGATTTTTGTTATTTTTTATGATGGTTTTATAGTTCTATTTGCATTCTATACTTTATGCTTGTTTTAATGTGGTGTATTTTTGGTATATTTTGCAGCCCCTTTATGGTATTGATGAGCAGTTTGTTCTCCACATACAAACGTTTTTCTCATACAAGTCTTTACAAGTCTTCTCCTTCTTTTATTGTTTTGAATCCAATCAAGTGGCTAATGTGTGATTCAATTCAGAAGAAAAAGATGTATCATTAAAGGAAACATTTTTCTGTACAAAAATGATATTTATACACTAAAATCAGCTACTAAAATCAGTCACCAATGTATTTATGTATAAATACATGTGTAGTTTAATTCATTTTCAATGTATATTTGTATTCCAGTATGTATTTTATACTGGTGGCTAATTTTAGTGTATACGTAGCACAATTCATTTCTGTATTTACACCAAATTTGGGTGTAATACGAAGATATTTAGATGTATTTTAAGGAATTTTGGGTGTAGTTTTATTCTGATAAGTTCTGCATAGTTTAGAAATTTTTCTCTTCCTCCTCCTCATCTTCTGGTGCTTCTTTTTTTCTTCATCATCATCACCATCTTCTTCTTTATTTCTTATTCATCTTTTCCTTTTTGTTTTACCTTTTCAAGTGTCTTCTTGTTTTACTCTCTTAACAAAAATAGAAACAAAAAATCAAACAAAGAAGAAGAAGAAGAAGAAGAAGAAGAAGAAGAAGAAGAAACACATAATGCTCCAAAATTATTTGGAAAAGGATGAACTTACATTCATTTAACTAAAAAAAAAAAATAAGGAAAAGAAGAAGAAAAAAATACAGCATTAGAGGAAATATTTTTCTGTACAAAAATACTATTTGTATACTAAAATCAACCACTAAAATCAGGCACCAATGTATTTGTGTATAAATACATGTGTGGTTTAATTTATTTTCAATGTATATTTGTATTCCAATATGTATTTTATACTGATGGCTGACTTTGGTGGCTGATTTTAGTGTACACGTAGCATAACTCATTTCTGTATTTGCAGTAAATTTGGGTGTAAAACGAAAATATTTGGGTGTAATACGAAGATATTTGGGTGTATTTTAAGAAATTTTGGATGTATTTTTATTCTGATAAGTTTTGCATAATTCAGAACTCTTCATCTTCCTCCTCTTCATCTTCTGCTGTTCTTCTTCATCTTCTTATTTCATATTCTCATAATTCTTTTTTGGAAGAAAAAATCAAACAAAGAATAAAAAAATACATAATGTTGCAAAATCAAAAGAAGAATGAGGAGAAACACGATGATGAAGATGAAACACGCAAAGAAAAAGGAGGAGAAACACAAAGAAAAAAAAAGAAGAAGAAAGAAAAGGAGGAGGAGGAGGAGAAACGCGAAGAAAAAATGACAGTTATGATTTTCATCGAGGAAGAAGAAGAAGAGTCGTTCTTAATAGTGAGGGAACGCTTTGGAAACGTGATGCACGTGTTAACACGCTTTTGTGGGTGAGCGTAGCTTCTGTTGGGTTTGGCCCAACTTGTAAAACTTGTAAACTAAAAAGACTTGTATATGTAGTATGACTGAATATAATAACCTAACCACAAAAACTTTGCTAGTTTGCTTAGCTTTTACATGCACTTTCTTTTCCCACCTTTTTAAGGCGTCTCGCAATTTTCTTTTTTCCACCAACCATGGAATATTGGAATCAACCTCACTAATATCTCAAGTATTATTGAAACATAGATTTTCTAAAAAAAATAATACTATGTTTAAAGAAATTAAAAATGTACAAAACAAAAACTCTAACAAAATAAAACATTGAGTAACAAAACAAATAATTCTCTTTGTTATATATTTTGTACCACTTGAATATATTCAAAAATATCTAGTCAATTTTATCGATACTTCAAATTTTTATTAAAGTGTGAAATTTTTTTAAAAGAATGATACTATATTCAAGAAAATTAAAGATTTATTCAACTTTACCAATTTAAATATGGGAATTCAATTTATTCAATCTCGCTGATACCTCAAATTTTATTAAAATATAGATTTTTTTCAAAAAAAATAATACTATATTTAAGGAAATTAAAGATGTATAAAATAAAGGGAATAACAAAGCAAACAATTCTGCATGTTGTTTTATGCTTCACACTACCTGAATATATTTAAGCATATTTGGTCCATAAAATTTAAGCATGGAAACTCTATTCATTCAATCTCACCAATTTAAGTAGGGAATTTTGATTCATTCAACTGATACCTCAAATTTTATTAAAATATTAGTTTTTTTTCAAGAGAATGATACTATATTCAAGGAAATTAAAGATGTAGAAAACAGAGAGAATGACAAAGAAAACAATTCTGTACGCTGTTGTATGTTTCACGCCGCTTGAATATATTTGAGCATATCTGGTCCATGGAATTTAAGTATGGGAATTCGATTATTCGACCTCACTGATACCTCAAGTTTTATTAAAATATAATTTTTTTTTGAAAAAACAATACTATACTTAAGGAAATTAAAGATGTATAAAACAGAGGGAATGACAAAGCAAATAATTCTACTTGCAGTTATATGCTTCACGTCATTTGAATATATTTGAGCATATTTAATCTATGGGATTTAAATATGGAAACTCGATTCATTCAACCTCACTGATACCTCAAGATTTATTAAAGGATGAAATTTTTTTAAAAGAATGATACTATATTAAAGAAAATTAAAGATGTACAAAACAGAAGGAGTGATACGTGCTTTAAATGTTCGTGATATGAAGAATTTAAGTATTATTTAAAAGATATTAATTTATATTTTTAGAATATTTTAATTTAATTTGATGCATTTTGATTTTGTTTATTTAATTATTAGATTGGCCTTATGTTTGTGGGTTTAGGATTTTCTATATTTTAACTTAATAAGAGGTTATAAATACCTCATAAACTAGGGTAGTCATATTATAGAATGCTTTAGAGGTTTGAAAACCCTTTTTGGTTTCTTGAAGAAACCATGGTGTGGACAATTGAGATTGAGGAGTCCCTGTCTTATTAAATCGGAGAATTGGGTAAAAAGTTGAGGAGTCTCTTCGATTCAATTCCCAAACTATGGCGTTGATAAGTTAGACCGAGGAGTCCCTTTCTTGTTTCGTCAAGAAATTAGATAGAAAGTATAGTGATTCTCTTTGTATTCAATTCCAGTCTATCTTTTTTTGTTTTTAATTCAATTACAATTTATTTTTTCTATTCAATTTCAATTCTTGTCTTGTTTATCTTTTATTTCTTTATCATTTGGTATCAGAGTTTAGGTATTAGATTAATTCTTATTAATTTATATTTGTTCTTCTTTTATCATAAAAAAAGTTCAATGTCTGTCGCGTCTTTTTTTATATTCTTGAGTTTTTGTTTTTCGTTTGTATTTTATTATTGTTAATTTTATTGTTTAAAAAAAAAGCATACAGTGCCAAAAAATGAAAAATATACAAAAAGAGAAAGAAAATAAGACAAAAAAATTATCTTTCTTGTAATTATTGTCCTCTTCATATACTATTTTTCCACGTACAAGATTTGAAGTCGATTTTTTTTAAGAGGGGGAGAATGATATGTGCTTCAAATGTTCGTGATATGAAGAGTTTTCAAGTGTTATTTAGAAGATATTAATTTATATTTTTAGAATGTTTTAATTTAATTTGATGTATTTTGATTTTGTTTATTTAATTACTAGATTGGGCCTTATGTTTGTGACTTTAGGATTTTCTATGTTTTAACCTAATAAGAGGTTATAAATACCTCATAAACTATGGTAGTGGTAATATAGAATAATTTAGAAGTTTGAAAACTCCTTTTTAGTTTCGCGATGAAACTATGGTGTGGACAATTGAGGTTGATGAGTCCCTCTCTTGTTGCATCGGAGAATTGGGCAGAAGGGATTGAGGAGTACCTTCGGTTCAATTATCAAACTATGGCGTTGATAAGTTAGATTGAGGAGTCTCTATCTTGTTACGTCATGAAATTGGGTAAATAATAGAGTGATTTTTTTGTACTCAATTTCAATCCATTTTTTTTTGTTTCTATTTCAATTACAATTTATTTTTTTTATTCAATTTAAGTTTTTATCTTGTTTATCCTTTTATTTCTTGATCAGGGGTGACACAACTCTACTCGCTATCATGCTTCAAGCTATTTGAATATATTTGAGCATATCTAGTTCATGGGATTTAAGTATGAAAATTCGATTCATTTAATCTCACCGATTTAAGTGTGAGAACTCATCGATTCGTTAAATTTCACTGATACCTCAAGTTTTATTAAAGTATAATTTTTTTAAGAAATGATACTATATTCAAGAAAGGTAAAGATGTACAAAATAAAAAAATAACAAAACAAACAATTCTACTTGCTGTCATATACTTCTAATCACTTGAATATATTTGAATATATCTTGTCCACTATATTTAATCATGGCCATTGAAACTCAATTCATTCAACTTCATCCATACATTAACTTTTATTAAAATATAGATTTATTTTTAAAGAATGATACTATATTTAAAAAAATTTAAGATGTACAAAATAGAAAGAATAGCAAAATAAATAATTCTACTTACTATTATATTTTTATGGCACTTGAATATATTTGAAAATATAATTGTATCTGACCCTTTAAATATATAATTAATTGGTAAATAATGTTGTTGATTTTGTTTAGGATGAAATAATGTCTCATTCTATCATCTTTGAACACATTTACACCAAGTCCGTTCAAACTCTTAAATCAGAATACTTGATATTTTTTATATTATATGTTATATATTTATATATATATTTTTTCGTAATATTTTTAGTTTAATAGAATAAAAAATAATTTATTATAAATTTAAATTTTATTTAAATATATATTTAATATTAGTCAATAAATTATTATATATATATAAAATAAAATTTAAAATTCTAATAAACTGATCACTAGTAACGTCCAAAGTTGATTTTATATTATGTACTATGTGAGATACAAACATACACACAGTGTGTGTATACATGATAGGCAACAATACAATGCAATTAATATATTCATGGCCTATTATTTTACAATAATAAAATGCTTAAGGGGGATAGAAACAATTTTACTCTCTTAGAAATTAAAGGAAGTTTTCAGCAATATAAAACTTCACGATAATCAACGAACTGCTTTTTTTTGTGGCAAGGAGCATTGATTTATTATATTTTGTAATATTCTGACTTACGTATGTGCATCATATATTTTTTTTTTGGTGACTGTATGTGCATCATATATAACGTATCAGATAAACTGACAAAAATATAAAATAACAAACATAATAAGATCACACGCTAACAAAAGTGTAAAATAACAGACATAATAAGATTACAAGCTACATAAAAAAATTTGCAGTAGTCCAAGATTGCACATGCTCTAAAATAATAAAAAAAATTAACAGACAAATTAAAAGTAGATTTAATTTGTTATCAGTTGATAATACAATAACACTACTACAAAAATAGAATTTAGCTACTAAATGCTAACTACCAATGTTAAATAATTATGATAAAAATAAATTAGCGTGTCTTTTATTTATCACAAAACATGATTATAATAGTTAAAATTTGATCTTTTAAATTTGAAATTTATACTCCTCTAATTCCATTTTTTTAGTACTCTCCTATCTTATGTTGACGAGTCATAACCGTCATGAATAAATTTTTTTAAATATTCAGATATTAACACAAATTTATGAAATTAAATCTAAAAATATAAAAAATAAATTTAGATAAAATAAAAAATTATAAAAATAATATTTTAATATTTGAATTAATTATAAAGATAAAATTTATTTAGTTAAAATAATATAATTTGGATAAATAATAAAAAATTAAATAAATTTTAAATAAAAAAAGTTTTCAATGAATCTATTACTAAAAATAAATTATTTTATTATTTGTTAGATTTAAAAAAATGAGAATAAGCTAAAAAAATTGTCTTTATTTACATAATTTAGTACTCACTACGTATTTTTGTGAGTACTTATTATATGCATAATTATCTTTTCAAATATTATTTTATGAAATTATAAATTAAATTTTTTATTTATATTATTATTTAATTGATATATACTATTAATTAGTTATTTTATCATTATTTTTAGTTATAAAAATTAATACTAATTAATTTTTGAGTAATTACTCACTTATGTAGAGCTCGTAATTTTATTAAATAATAAAAAAATTGATTTGTAAAATTTTTTATAACAATTTTATATGATAATTAATTTGTTTAATGAAATAAAATTTTAGTAACTTAGTAATTCAAATTTATTAAACATTAAATTTTTCAGTAAAAATATTTACATAATTAACTTAATGTATAATTTTTATTATATTATTTCGTGCATAATAAATAAATAATTAATGAATCATAAAGTGAAGAATTGTGAGGAGCATATATTTATTAAAGTGATTTTTTGATTATTTATTATTATTATAATAAAATTAAAGATAAAAATAATACAAACTAAAAAAAACTATATTATAGGAATTTGTTAATGGAAGTTTTAAAAAATTCCTGCAAATTTAAATTTGAAAATAAAATATTTTATTTTATTTTATTAAAAAATTTATTAGCGAAAATTTTAATTTTAAATAACAGGATTTTTAACATCCTTCAATTAAAAAAGATTCGCCAACACAATTTGGGAGCGCAAAATTATTTCTTCCCGCGAAACCCAATTCCCTTTCTCCTAACCTTTTCTGCTCCCACTTTTTTAACATTGTAACTGCTTCGTTTTTTGCATTTCTTCATTGATTGCTGCTGTTCACCATTGTGCCTCTGCTACTCGCATTTGTTTTGCTCTGCTGTTAGCGTTCGCATGTTGCTGCTGTTCCTGTTCGCGTTCCAATTCAGTTCGTGTTGCTGCTGCTGGCTGCGCTCCATTGCTGCAGCTGTTTGCGTTCACAGTGGCAGCTGTGCTTCTATGCAAAGGTAACAATTTGATAGCATATACATATGAAAATTATTAAGGTTCATACACTGATTTTTGAATTGCATGTATGGTAGAAAATAAAAAGGAATTTGTTGTGATAGTTAACAGAGTTTTGTTTATTTATGTTAATGTGTTCTCCATTTGAATGAATTGTTGTTTTGAGTCTCTCTTTAATGTTAGACTCCTGATATTGTACTGATTCAATACTTTTTAAATTTCAAATTTATTGAGTACTATATACATATTCTTATTAGTTTTATAGACAATTGTTTAAAACATGTACTGAATTGAGATTAGTCTTAATGACAACGCAGCATAAAGAGGTTCATTAAATAGAACTAAAAATGATAAGTTGATACCATACATGGCTAATGTAAAGTGATAAATAACTTAGTAATAGTGATAAAAAATTTATAAAATGATAAGACATAAAAACTTAAATGAGTTATATATTAATATTCAGGAGATTATTTTAAACTCTCAATTATTATTGAATGTCTAATTGTTTATCTTTTGAAACCTTAGGAAGAGTTGAAATTCTTATACTATGATTAGTAATGAATATTGATACTGTAATAATTAAGGATAGCTTTAAAAGATGAAAGTAGAAAAGTAGTGATGCATTGATAATTGAATATACACTATGCTAATTTGTATAGGTCTAATGCTGACCATGTATCTTTCTATGTTGCTATGGTTGAATAATCCTAAAGTTTATTTATTTTGAGGCATATCATAAAAATTTCAATTGTACGAAAATCTAGCCCAAAATATTTTTAATAAAAATTTTAAAACTTTCACCCAACTCCTAAGGAATAAAATGAAAATATGAACTAGTACTACTCATATAATATTACTAGACGACAAAGTTATATATATATATGTATATATATATATATGCTTGGTTCTAGATTTTGTAAAATCACATTATTTATCATTAAATCATCATTATCTTTTTTCTTTTTTTTTTCTTTTTTTTTTTGGGTCAAAATTGTTATTTATGTATCATCTCTCTAGTAATAACAAAAAGTCGGTAAAAAAATAATATGAATGATGGTGTGGTCTCTTTTTGCAAATTGCTCTCTTTCTCTCTCTTTTGGATGTTCAATTAATTAACTTGTTTGTTAGTTACTTTATAATTTAAATAATATAATAATTATATCTAATAATTAAAGTGACCAAATTGCATTCTTAATTAATTGATATCTCAATCCAATTTGGCCATTGGTAAGTGTGACCAAACTAATACAAGATTGTATTCCACTGCTTAATCTTTTATTTTTTTTCGGTCCACACTATATATATATATATTGGAACACCATTTTTATCTGAAACATAATATATACCGGTTTTCTAAGTTTGTTATTTTCAAAATTCAAGTCTAAAATATTTATTAACTTAGGGTCTTTGACAAATTATACATGCATCCTGATGAATATATACGTGGTGTTTCATATATAAGTTTTTTTAGATCAGTAGTAAACAACTCGACCCTTTCAGGGAATACAGAGTACTAATGTCAAGTGATTAAATTTAATCCCTTTCGGCATTACCATCAAAGACCAAAATCAACCACAAAAAACAGATTAGACAATAAACATAAACTAATAAACAAGTAAACAATACATACAGAATCAAAACATTCTTCAAAAGTAATCCGGGAATATTATTGTCCACTTTATCCATCTATGGTCCTCAATTATTGCCCTTGATTCCCACTCTTTTCTTGACTTGTATTCATTTCTCCTTTGAACTCCACATTTGTGTTCTGGAATATATGTTTTATGTTGCTTGTCTTGTTTCTTAAAAATCTCAACTCCCAATTTGTATCTATATCTCCATGTAGCCACTTTACAATGTATTTATTATCAACTATCATTTTTACATCTTCTTCTTTTACTCTCACCTCTTCGAGAACAAATTACAAGGACATTTGCAGTCCAACCAGTAATGCATCTCCTATTGACTCATGACTCACCAAATCGTCCATATAACAGTGTATTTCTTCATTTGGTTCCTGTAAATATCCACCAACACAAAATATATTTCTATCTATTTATACCACGTACAGTTCCACCATATCCATTTCCTGTCTTCTTCAAATTGCACTTCTCTCCTATATACACGGCTTATCACTTTTTTCACCTCATACCATTGGTTTACTATTATTTTTACTTTTTTCCACTCACTTTTCCATGAAACAACTTTATTCTCAAAGATTTTACTATTCCTACAATTTCAAACAGTCCACAAAGTAGCAAAGAATAACATAATCTATTTTTTTGACATATTACACACATCACAATTGATCCAACCCTCAAACCAAGTTCTAGCATCATTTACTTCTACCCAACACACACAAC